>NW_007727097.1:44805-47043 GCF_000696425.1 Galeopterus variegatus
CTCCCCAGGCAAGTGTATCACGACCTTCCCTTTCTCTCTCTGATGATGTCTGCACTAGAGGATGGCATGAAATAAAGTTGGGAGGGTATGAGAAAGGTGATCAACAAAAATAATGACATCTTTCATTTACCAAGTGCTTTCTCTGTGCCCTGCTTTGTGCTAAGAGTTTACATTCATGATCTTATTTAATCCTGCAACTCCCTGAGTGAGGATAATTATTCCCATTTTACAGCGATAACACTGAGGCCAAGAAAATATAACTAGCCCAAAGCTAATCGGCTACAGGTACTCAGTAGTGAAGCTGGGATTTCTACATATTCAGGGTTATCTGAATTTAGAACTTTTTCCTTTTCAGAATAATGCTGCTTGATGGTCAACTCTTTGCAGAACCTGTACATGCCTCAAGCTGTAAAGAGCAACAAAGCAGAAAAATGCTGCATGTATTTCAGTCAGTGGTAGGTATAATTGGGAGTGAGAGGCTATTTCTTGGTTGCCTCCTCTTACAAGCTCTTTGAAGGTCTCTGCTGTGGAAAGAACATGGGATTTGGAATAGAGAGAGACGTGGGACAAAGCATTTCAACCTTCTGAGCCTCCATTTCCCCATCACAGAAAAGGGATAATGATACGTCGCTCACGGTGTCTCTGTGGGGTTCAAAAATGGAGTCAGATACAGAAACTAATAGGTTAGGAAGGAAGCAGGATGGTAGAATGGTGAAGCATGGGTAATTCAGAACTAGACAGCCTGGGTTTGAGTTCCAAATCTGCTGTCTACTCGCTGAGCAATGACACTGGGCAATTACTTAAGCTGTTTCTATCTCAGTCTCCTATTCTGTAAATTGGGGGTAATTATGTCACCAACTTCACAGGGTAATCAGGAGTAGAAAGCAGTGCCAGGCAGAGAGTAACTACTGCAAAAGTGTTTGCCATTATTACAGTCTGTGCTCAAAAATGGTGGCTGCTCTTCTTTCTCTGTTTAGGAAGCTTCCAGAACACAGTAGGGCTGACCCACCTGTTGGTCCC
Organism: Galeopterus variegatus; assembly: GCF_000696425.1. NCBI lineage: Eukaryota > Metazoa > Chordata > Mammalia > Dermoptera > Cynocephalidae > Galeopterus > Galeopterus variegatus. The sequence continues at coordinate 45,826 of NW_007727097.1, forward strand.
TATCATACTCACTGTGTGAGGGGAATCCCTTCTGGTCTCAGCAGTTGATCCCACCTCCCCAGAGTTGGCTTCAACCCTTTCTTGTTCTAAGGCTCCTCTCCTCCTGTTGTCTAAAAGTCTGCACAGCTAACCCTACCTGCTCAGTTTGGATGTGAGCTTTAACCCCCTAATCCTCAGCTCTTGCATGGGCATTAACTGTTTAATGTGTTTGAGGAATGCCTTTCAGACTTACAGCTCATTAGAATGAGTGACTTGCAATAAACCAACTTTGCTTCTAATGGAACCAGATTTCGACAACTTTTTTTTTTTTTTTTTTTAAGAGCCTTACAAAGAAAGCTATTACAGGTTTGGAGAGATTGATTTTATTTAAAACCAAATATGTATGAAAGCAGGCAGAATGGTACCGACATAAATTACTTTGATATATTGAGTGCAAAGGCAAATGCAATTTCTTTCTCCTTTTTAGCTTTCTGTGTTCAGCAGACGGACGGTGATTTATCTTTTTATCCATTTCAATCTGAAGTAGGTTGCTTTTAACTCTCGGGAAGAAGGGACAGATGGAATTGCAGGAGGAGGACAGAAAAGAAAATGGGGTAGAAAGAAAGAAGAAAGAAAGACCAGTTCTCCAATCTCTGAATCCTCAATTGACACTACCAGGCCTCTCCCCTACCTCCCAACCCAGACTGGCCACTGCATATGCAAATGGGAGAACATCTCAAATGGAAATCAATAAACCGTTTACTAGGTAGTTGTCTTAAGCTCAATTTTGTATATTGAATTATAATTACATATAATATCAAAATCTTTTCATTGAGAAACAGATGAAAGATGTATTCCCTTATACTCGAATTTTCATTTATCTTTTCCAGGTTCTATGGATCCTCTTTTGAGTGCTTCTAATTTCTTTTTTTTTAAATTTTATTTTATTATTATTTTTATTTATTTTTTAATTTTTTTAATTAAGAGCTAAAAAAAAAAGAGTGCTTCTAATTTCACAGAATAAACACTGCCAAGTTTTATTTTTTTTTACGTCAAAATTCTCGTTACCTCTGTCAAAGTTCTGAGAAAGTTATTAACCTTTGCTTATATAGATATAGAACATATTCCTTAAGGTTCTGCCTCAAGCACTATGTTGCTGAAGAGTCTTTGTCCTTGCTCATTTTTGCCTGCAAATTTGTCTGCAAATTTTTGACTCCCTGGCTTGATTCCCTGAAAATG
>NW_007727097.1:47602-49285 GCF_000696425.1 Galeopterus variegatus
CATTTTTGCCTGCAAATTTGTCTGCAAATTTTTGACTCCCTGGCTTGATTCCCTGAAAATGAGAATTTGAAATTCTGGCTTAAAGAAAGCTAAGATTATTTTATGTTTCAGGATTTCTCAGAGCTTTTCCTATGCTACTGTGTTTTGTAAACTTTATAAATACCTAAAAGAATGATATGATGCCCCAGTTTCCAAACTTTTAATGAGGAACAGTTTCTGCAGAGCATCTCACAGCAGTTACATTTAGTGAAGATACTTGGGGAGATGCTCGTCTCCTTTACAAGTGTTTACAGCTGAACCTTAGCTCTCCCATCTGGCTCTCCTCTCTGTCCTGCGTCCCATTCTAAGCTACAGACACATAATTTCTTGTCGTACTTGAATGTATTCTGCTTTGCTCCTGCTCATGATTTCCTGCCCAGACATTTTTCTTCTCCAAAGGCCATTTCTTCTCTCGCTCCTCCTAGTTAATTCTGACATCTTCGAGGACTCAGTTTTGTAGGCCCCTCTTTAGTTATGATGGCTTCCAGGGATGTTGCTAGAACCTTCAAAGCCATACGAACACAGGCACAATGTGTGACAGTCTAGATGAGCATTAACTATTATCACAGTAGTAGAGCATTACTGGGATTTTAAAATTTTGGTGGAAGAGTATACATAAAAAAACCCGTAAACAAACAAATAACTTCTGCCAGCGAGAATACTTTCTGAATTTGGAAAACATTTTTGAAAGCCACTGAAGAAAGAGGCATTTAGGAAGAGCAATAGATGGCCAGTGAGTTGTCTACAAAGGAAATTATGTTTCTTCGTTATGGGACTTTGCTTGGCTGGATGAATTTTGCAGATCTGAGGTGACTGCTGAATTGCAAAGGCAGAAGGGGCTGGGTACTGCCTCCAAAAGTTTCCAAATCGACCTTCCCCAGTGACCAGTTGTTCCTCGGAGTGAAAGGTAAACATTACCAATATATAACAATATCAAATTATTTGCCTATTAGGTTCACCTTCAGGGAGTGTGGTACACCGACCTCTCCAGAACCTCCCATTTGCTGAAGCCAACCAAAAGCCAACTGGCAAAGAAGTCTGGGTAATGCAGTCTACAGACATCAGCCTCTTAGGACACAGAACAGCACACATAAAAGGGCAGAGAAAGTATGAGGGAAGAGTGGATAGAACAGTGGAGAAGGATCAACTTGCCTTCCCTAGAGATTGTATCAAGTTACATTCCTACAGCAAAATACAAATATGTTCATTAATCCATTTCCTCTTCAAAATAGTATGTTATCAAACTATTGAAGCTTTGCTTATCCAGTAGCTAAAAAAATGGCATGTCACTATACTTTTAATTGCTTTTCTCTTTTTACGTGTGAAATTAATGACCTACTTTCGAATGAGCTATTTATATTTTTATTCTTTGAACATCAGTAATTTCACCTCCTTTGCTTATATTTTCCACTAGAGGGCTTTTTTTTTTCCTTATTAGTTTACAGTGCTCTTTATATATTAAGGAAATTGACATTTTTTTTTTCCTGGACTTAATTTTACTAATTTTTCATCTATTTTTGCATTACGTTTTTTTCCCTGCACAGACTTATTTTTGTGTTGTCAAATTTATCAAACTTCCAGAGTCTGAATTTTATGTTATATGTAGGCCTTCTGCACAATGTGATTATATGTATATATACACAC
>NW_007727097.1:50427-52274 GCF_000696425.1 Galeopterus variegatus
TTTTTTTTACTTTCCCTGTGTCCTTTTTCATAAAATAGAGATAATAATATATAAGTAAAAAGGTTATTAAGCATTACAAAATTAGGTTCAAGTCTTAGACTTATCCTTGAGTTGTTTGTGGTCTTAGGCAAGTCTGTTAAACTCTCTCAATTTCTTTCTCATCAATAAAATTGGAGGTAACTATTTAGAATAATAAATCCTCTCTTATAAGTTGGCTTTAAACGATTAATATTTGCAGGTATTCTTTCTAATATACCATACAAAATATAATTAATGAAAATGCTAGTACAGCTGGTTAGTGAGAAAAAAGGGAATGAGGGAGGAAATGAGGTGGGGGAAGTATTTGGCTTTACATCCACTAAGGGAGGCAATGTTTTTGGACAGCACATCAATGCTTGCTCCCTTACTCCCAGCCACCTAACGTTGCAGACCAATTTTGCTGTCTTGCACAAGCAATATCCTGCTTAATTTGACCCAGTCACATCTTCAGTCTTNTTTCATGCATTAGTTACCTCTCACAGTGTAACTACCCCAAAACTTAGTGGCTTAAAACAGCAATAAACGTTTCTTATCTCACATAGCTCCATGCGTCTAGGAGCAGTTTAGCTGCGTATTTGTGGCTCAGGATCACTTATGAAACTGTAGTCAAAATTTTAGCTGAGACTGCAGTCATTTGAAGGCTTGCCTCAGACTAGAGGATACACTTCTGAGGTGGCTCATTTGTGTGTTTGACAATTTACTGCTGGCTGTTGGCATAAGGCTCCAGTTCCTTGTCATGTGCAGCTCTCCAAGGGCTGCTGGAGTGTCCTCATAACATGGCAGCTGGCGTCAGATTGAGTGATCCAAGAGAAGGCAAGGCAAAATCCACTTTGACTTTAATGACCAATCTTTGAAAGTCAGACATTGTCATCTTTGAAATATCCCTTTAGTTATAGCCCTATTCAAGAGCATGAAAACCAGGATGCAAAGATCACTGGGAAACATCCTGGAAATTGGTTACCACACCCTGGGTTAAGAGGATGATGGAACCAGAAAGATCACAAAGACAAGTCTACATGAAAGTTAGTTTGTATGGCTCAGAATGGGTTGGGGTGAATGGTTCAGAACTAAGAATGTAAACAGTAAAGATGACCAAGGCCAGAGTCTATATGGCTATGGGTGTGTGGTTGAAGGTGGGAATCTATGACAAAAGTGATCTATCTACACGGACACAGGCATTCTTTGAAAACTTGAATTCCCAGTTCAAAAGACTGGGTGGGTGGAATGTAGAGAGCATGCATAGTATTAATCTCAGAGACACAAATAGGGAAAAATGTATAAACAAAGCAAATCTTTCAGAATAAAGTTCAAAAGTTAATGAGCTGGTCAGCAAAGATACAAGAGACAATGCATTTCAGTTAGTGTCAATAACTGGTCGCAGAGATGGTGGCACTAAATTGAATCTGTAATTTAAGTAGAAATAGGAGAACATTGTGATAATGAGGAAGTATTGAAGACCTGGTTCCCAAATCCAAAACTGCTATCGGCAATATCTTTTAGGGAGGAAATGATGGTATATAGATCAGAAAACCCTGGTGAAATGTGTCCCAAGGAATTAGGAAGCTTACATCATTTTTGAGCAAGAAAGAATGAAGGAGGGAGAAAAAAATGAGAAAGATTTTGAGCAAGAGATGTAGCTTCTGCAAAGAAGTTATACTGATTTTACTATTTTCTAGTTCAAGCAGTTGACCTGTATTCATAGCCAAATAAGTCTGTTTAGAGGTAGGTTTGCAGTGGCTCATCAAATTGTATCTTTAAGTCCAGAGTTACCTGGGCCTCTTCCTCCCACTGAAACATTTTTTTTTTTT
>NW_007727097.1:54006-55461 GCF_000696425.1 Galeopterus variegatus
AACTATGTTTTGATCTTCTTGACAACCTCTTTGACATGGCACTGCCCTTCCCTGAAACTATCTACATGGTTACCATGGGGAATGATCATGTAAGTACAGCATAAAACTCTCATGGTGGTTGTGTGTAGACAATGTTTTATTCATTTTTCTGTCTTTGAATATGTATTGATCCCAAAGATCTAGGTTTGGAAAAATGGTCAGTCATAGGGTAAGTTATTTAGTCATTCATTTGTTCATTTAACCCACATTTTCTAAGAGCATGTTATGTGTTAAGTTCCAGATTAGGTTCCAAAGATAAAATAATTTTATCTAGTTCTTGAGAGTCAGTCCATTGTTGCCTCCATGTAGCGTTTTCAAATCTTATATATTTAATTCATCAGCAAAGAAATGCAGAATTAATTTTTGTTATTCATATGTCTATATTAATGCCATGTTTTAGAAGTTTTCTTGAAAGCCTTTTTGGAGGAACCATGTGGATTTCTTTTGATTATGGACATGAAGGTATTCATTTTATCAATAGCCAAACAGGTTCAGAAAATTGCCTGTAAATCTGCATCAGAACCAACACAATCAGCCTTTAACATTCTTTCCCAAGTTCTTGAGTACACTATAACCTTTTATTAATTGGGACTCTTTTAGTCTCAACTAACAAAAACCCTGGCTGAAAGTGATGTGACTAGAAAAGGGAAGGTAGTCCTANGTCTCAACTAACAAAAACCCTGGCTGAAAGTGATGTGACTAGAAAAGGGAAGGTAGTCCTACGTGACTCACGCAACCAGGATCCATTTGACTTCCAATATGCTTCACAGGAGCCTAAGCAGTGCTGTCAGGCTGTGGTCTCTTTCTCTTTGTTTCTTCACTCTGCCTCCTTTGTGCTGATCCCATCTTCCAAAAGGATCTCAGAGTCACCAACTGGCTCAATACAGCTCTTAAGCTGCATACATTTCAAATCCGGAGTGAAAAAGACCACCTAAAATCATGCAGTTCATTCTGATTGGATTGACTTAGGTCAGGAGCCACCCTGGAGCCAATCACTGTGACCTACTGACTGCTTTTCATACTTTTGCTAGGACTGAGGGTGAACCCGACTCAAACCACATGGCATGAGATGGGGAAGGGGCATCTCAAAGTAACAAGTGGGCCCATTGCCTTACAAAATGGGAACAGATGGTGGGGAAGTGAACCATGCGTGCATAGATACATTTATTTAATTTTACCCAGGTTAAACATTAAAAACATTCCATTAGAAATGCAAAATGATAAAGGAACTAGCAGTTATATTCTGCTATGTGCTGGCAGAACAAATCTGGCTTATTGCATTTAACTGAGGCCCATTTTGGTTAGAGTGACCCATAGAGGTGGAGTGGAGAACAGACTGAAATATGTCATATAAAAATAGTTAGACAAACTGGGGATGTCCAACTTGAGGGACCTTTTAGTGCTTTGCATCAGGGT
>NW_007727097.1:56877-58527 GCF_000696425.1 Galeopterus variegatus
ATTTTTCCTTAGAATTTCCTCCCTATCATAGAAGTAGACCTGAAACCTGGGTTTTTGTTCTAATATAGAGCCCAGAAGTCACTGTTCTTTAAAGCTAGATCATCCTTATTTCAATTTTGACAGTAGCTCCTTTCAGCACAGCATGAACCATCTTTAAGTAGCTCATTTCCTCAGTGTCCAAACTATCCGGGTGTACTACCATTTTCCCAGCTGTCCTGGACCCTTCGGTCGACCTCTGGATTATGTTTTCATAATCCCTGGGCTGTTCATTCCTCATCTGTAAAATGAGGGTAACATCACACACCCGCCAGGGAGAAGAAGTGGATTAAAAGTCAAAATTCTTTGTACATTGTGAAGTGAAACTCAGATTTAAAAGGGCACTGGTATTACTAGGAGGCCATTGTCAAATGTGCTGACTACGATCTGGCTAAGGTCCTGACTAAGAGAAGTCAAGCAGTTTCTGAGTTAATGTGGCATGGCCTCTGCTACGATGGGCCCTTGCCAGCCACCAGCACGTGCTGCTCATCTGTGACTGATGTCAGGGACTAGAAACAGGGTGGCTTCTGAATGAAGTCAGCATGCTTTGGAGAACGTTTTACTTGACATTCACCATAAAATTCTCTGCTTTCCAAAATCCAGGACTTCACCTGATTTTGAGCCTGGGATGGTCTTCCTTTTCCACAAGTACCTGCCAGAGTCATATTCCCATGCCTTTCAGAACACTTCATGGATTCTCCCTATCCCCCACCCACTTATACAGAAATCTTTAGGTTTTCCTACATCAAAAGCAACTTTCTTGTCCTTTTTTTATTGTACTGACCATGATTTGTCTCCATGTTGCCTTTAATTTAAGGTCTTGGAAGGGAAGTCTTCCTTGCTAGATATTTAAGATTTCAAGGGCAAGAATTGCTTTTGTTCACCTCTATATTTCCAGCACCTGAAGTGATTTGTGAGTCCCAAAACACATGTGGAAAGAAAGAGAAAGAAAGTCAAACAAATTCAAATGAGCACCTTTTTCTTGGCCACCCTGACCAATCCTGCTATGAAGATAATTGTTCTTTATACTATGTTGCGAGGCAGCCCTGCATTTAGGCAGTGTCCAGCCACATGTACAACAGCTTAAATCAGCAACCCACCTTAGAAACAACAGGTATGAAACCCATAGTCCTCTCCCTCTATCCTAATCTTCACCCCAATCCCATCCCATTGTTAAAACACTCTATGATTCTCCCTGGGTGGAGGGTCTTCTCTCCAGCTGGCTGCATCTTGTACTTAGGTAGAACAGAGCAATGATACTATATCATTACTTTTTTTTTTCTCCACTCTGTGTTCCCTACTGGGTCATGAGCTCTGCAAAGGAAGAGACCATTTTGTGTGTATTTTTTTTTCAGTGACATCAGCTGATACCTCTGTGAGATTTTAAGACAACAGCCTGAAAGAGTGAGAGGCAGTAGAGATATAGAAGATAAAAAGATATATTCAAATATAGATATAGAAGATATATTCAAGAGATATAGAAGCAGAGCAGAGAGAAAGAGACAAAAGGACTTCACTGGGGTAGAATCTGTATTCCCCCTTCTGACTGTCACCACCTTGGTTTGTTGTGTGTAGGTGTGTGCAGGTGTGTGCACATGTGTGCATGTGTGTGTA
>NW_007727097.1:59104-65783 GCF_000696425.1 Galeopterus variegatus
CAGATATAGAAGATAAAAAGATATATTCAAATACAGATATAGAAGATATATTCAAGACATATAGAAGCAGAGCAGAGAGAAAGAGACAAAAGGACTTCACTGGGGTAGAATCTGTATTCCCCCTTCTGACTGTCACCACCTTGGTTTGTTGTGTGTAGGTGTGTGCAGGTGTGTGCACATGTGTGCATGTGTGTGTATGTGTGTGGGTGGATGTGACATTTATTGAATGCCTATTAAGCACAATGTTAGGCCTTTTATATCAAGGTTTCTAATCTTCACAGTCTTATAAAATATGAATTATCTTCCCCATGTATGGAGGAGATGAAAATAAAAGAGAGAGCCAGTTTACCTGCTTAAGGTAACCCAGCATGGTTAAGGCAGAATTCAAACCCAAGCTTATTGAATTTAAAAACCATATTCTTTTTATTAAGCAACCTTGACTCTCTAGCCTGCATGTAAGTTGGTCTCAAAATATCCTTCTCCCCCACCCCCCACCATTTCATTTGAAATGAGATATTTCTTTCACTTCTTTTTTCTTCCCTCCACAATCCTATTCAGTCAAACTTAGAGTTATCCTGAAAATATCGTTGTCTTGACTGGGCAACTTCATTACATGTAGCTGCCAAAGACATTGTGTTAAAAAATTATACATTCTGGCAAGAAAATGCTCAATACATCATTTTCAGACCAAATCCACTGAAACTTCACACGTTAACAGATCAAAAGAAAACTCACAGAATGTCAGTGAGATTCTACTCCTATAACATGAAACCTTCTCTCACCTCTGCTGCTGCCCAGATATTTTTAAAGCAAACAATTACTTCATAGAATATACCCCTTAAATTCTACACTCCTCAATTTGTCCTAAAAAAACCCCTGAAATCTGTGTCAGAAGAGAAAGCAAAGAAAGACTGTCCTGGTTCTCCTTAATTAAGAGTTGGCCAGCTTGTGGTTATGGCAATGTCTCTTGTCTCGTAGGAGCAAAATTCCCAGGAGGAGAGCACGTCAAATCAGTAAGGAATTCCTCTATGCACGCCCTCCCATCCGCCAACCCTCCTTCCCTTTCTTTCTTCCCTCTTTTCTTCCTTCCTTTTAGTTTCTATATGTATCTGGGTTAAAGTGTATGTTTAATTTACAAAGTCCTACAGCTCTCCAAGGCTTGTTTCGGGGAAAAAAAAAAAAAAAAAAAAAAAAAAAAAAAGGGCTTCACAAACCACTTCTATCCCTACCATCCATTCTACAGGAGCAACCCACTTTGAATGCGTGCACCTGATTCATATTTCTAAATAACCTGCGGTATTGATACCTATTCATTACTCACTCTTAAATAGCATTCATTCACTTTTCACAAGAAAGCACAAGGAATTTGCTCATTTTCACACCCCCACTTAAACCCGCCTCACATATGCACACATTTCCCCATTCCCAACACACCGTGTTTTTATTATTATGGCTACACAGACCCGATTAACAGCCAATAGCCTATATACTATGTCATATGTACTATATCATATATACTACGATTATTTTATTTTCCTATCTTACATTTCTTTTTCCTCTAAGTTATTGTTTTGTTTGGTTTGCCTGTCTGCTTACTTTTAAAATATTGTTCATCCTAATTCTGCCTCAGATTCTGCTTCTGTTGCAAAACTCTCTCAGAATGTTCAGTCCATTAGACAATCTGTCAATTGCATCTTTTTTTGAAAAAAATCTCTCTCAGTCTTCTGACCTGTTTCCAATTTGCCTAGCTGCTCCCTGTCAACTTGGGATCTTCCCTCCCGGAGCCCTGGGGATTCCTGTTGTCTCTCTCATGTTGAATCCTGTTTTCTGAATCTTGTTTTTCTCTTGCTTTGGTTTATTGCCTGGCTTTGGTGGAGCACATTTTCCATCAGCTTCACGAGAATAGGTTCGATGGATGAAAATTATTTGAGATGATCCAGTTACATTTTTTTCTCACCCCACACTTAATTGACAGCTTCATCATACTTTGAATTCCAAGATGAAATAATTCTGACATCGGAATCAACAGTCATAGCTTCATATCTTTCAGATTTTACTAATACTGGCAAAAAGTCCAGTTTCATTTTATTCTCGATCCCGCATATGAAAGCTTTGTTTCCTTTCTCTTTGGAAGCTGGTAAGGGCTTCTGCCTACCCTCAAAGCTGACACATTCTTTTTCCTTTGCCCCACAGCAAATGACCACAAACTTTGTGGCTTAAACAGCACCCATTTTTTAGTTCTCAGTTCGGTAGGTCAGAAGTCTGTCATGGCAGGGATGGTTTCTCTTCCCAAGGCATCACAAGGCTGGAATCAAAGTGTTAGCGTGGCTGAGTTCCTCTAAGGAGATTCTGTGGGAAAAACTCTCCTCCAAGCTCATTCTTGGAATTGGTGAATTGGCCCCTTGTGGTTGTCACGGTTTCCTTGCTGGTGGTCCATGGCAGCTGCCCACATTCTTTGACACATGGCCCCTTCCACCTTAGAGCCTGCTGCAGCGCATTGGATCTTTCTTGTGCTTCCAGTCTCTGTCTTCCTCTTTTGCAACCAGCCACAGAAAATGCTCTTCTTTTAAAGGGCTCATGTGATTAGATCAGACCTGCTCAGATGATCTCCCTATTTTAATGTTAACTATGCCAGATAACAACATCCATCCTATTCACAGTCTTGGGGTATTGTGCAGGTGCAATCTTGGAGGATATCTTAGACTTCTGCTGGCCAGATTGCTGAAGTGTTACAATGGCACACCTTTGTGTATGTGTACTTTTTCACCCACTGTCCAGAGTCTTCGGGGACCCTTTCAGTTTGAGAACAGAAGGCTTTCAGTTCCAGGAAGTTTTCTTGAATCATTTCTTCCAAACACCATTGATTATTTCTTCTACTCCATTTTCTCTGTTCTTTGGTGACTTCTGGTTCATTCTTTAATTTTCTTATTATTTCCTTTTTATTTTCTTTCTCTTTCTTTTCTTTCTTTTTTTTTTTTTTTGCTTTACTTTCTGGGAGAATCACTTCCTCAATGTTAGCTTCTAGTTCTCTCATACTTTTTACTTGTTTTTGCTATTATATTTTTAATTTCCAAAAGCTTGTGATATTATCTAGCTTTTTTTTTTTTTTTTTAAATGTAAGGTATCTTTTCATGTATCATAGGCACAGGATCTTCTCAAATCTCTCCAGGGTTACTATTAATGACAGTTTTTCTTTTTAATTTTTCTCTTTCAAGTTGTTTTACTTTGTTCTCCTCTCTGTCTTGTATTAAATGCTTCCTGTATGTCAGGGAATCCTTGGGTGCCTGGTCATATTTAGAAATCAGCACATGGGTAATTCTTGTTGACTATATTTTATGCTATAGCCTTAATGCCGAATGCAATTGAGTGTGATATAACCCCAAGAGACCATATAAGCAGTATTTCCCTAATGCTGGTTATCCAAAAAGCATGGGACAGGGCATGGTAACTATTTCATCATTAACCAGAACTATTTTATTTTTGTTGACTGTGACCAACATACTTTCAACCAGGCAAATCTGAAATACTAAAGGAAACACATGTTTATTTTACCAGAGGTTTTCTCTCATGTCATCAAAATTCATGCTGCAGCTTCTTAAAATTAAACTAGTTATTAAAATCTTAACATAAGGTAAGTATCAAAATGAAAAAATAAAAAATATTAAAAAATAAAAAAAAGCCTTGGAGCTCCTCAATGCAGGGACCATGCCTTATCTATTTCAAATCTCTTATTTGTATACTGGAACCTAGCACAGGCATCTCATTAATTTTGCTTTTAATTGAATCTGAAATCAATTGTCAGATTCAAGTGAAAAAGCATAAGAAGGGAATTATAATAACAACAATGATGATAAGCCCTTCACCAATATCCTCTTTATTTCATGAAATTAATATATTTTATTTATAACTTTCATAATAATCTTATTATCATCATTTTTTTCTGTTAAGGAAACTGAATTACATGGGAGGGAGGCCAGAAAAATAATTATAACTACAACAATAACATCAACCCCAACAAGGATAAATACCTGTGTAGCACCTAAGTCTAAAATACAATTTAGCCTTTTAACCAAGTAGAGCTGGTATAACAGAATGCTTTAAGGTATGGAGAATTGGGATTAGACTGATCTGGATAAAATTTCCAGCTCTGGAACTTATTAGCTGCATTATTTTAGGCAAGTGAATGAACTTCTTAAAGACTCAGTTTTGTCATCTATAAAATGTCATCTGTCACATAAAGTTAATAAGAATCACATGAGATGACATATACAAAATACCACACATGAAAGTGATTCAATGAACAGAAGCCATTACTGTGATGAAATGTGTTATATCATTATCCTTACTACTATCCTTATTTATAAATGTATTAAAATACATAATGCAGTGCCTGGCATTATTAATGTTTAGTATAAGTTTGTTCTTTACTGCCTTCACTTACTGGATTTCTCTACCCTTGAGAGAAGGGACAGTGAGGGAGTGAGACATGGTTATGCAGACCTCCTGGCAACCTTCACTTTGTATCATTTCATTGTTTCTCATTTTATTTCACTTTACTCAATAAATTTTCTGTTTCATTAAAAATAAAATATGCGTGCACTAGAGCTAGCTAAATATGTAAACATTCATGTTTATGTTAGTTATAAGCATACACTTCATAGTTGCCTGTATTTGCAGAAGGTAATCATTTCCTTGAAACTCAGTGGACCAAAAACCTTGGGATTAATGCTACTGTGGCAATTGAACTGAGTCTTAAAGGAACAATAGAATTTGGACACAAAGATATGGGCCAGTGACTTCACAAAGGCCATTTCATGCTGCAGTGAAGCATTAGCAAAGTGAAGGGGGTGGACAAGCATTAAAACATCATTTCTCAGATTAGCCACCTTGTCACAGTGTCCAACAAGGAGGCTCGGAACTATTTCCACTACTTACGAAGATAAATGCCTTCTAGAACACATGGTTTGGACTACATTCAGCTAGTACTCAGTAATCCCTGCAGCAAAAGGATTGGTCCCAAAGCCTGGACAAAATCTGGTCAAAATATGGACACTACATTTTCTATTAATGGTGGAACAATATATTTTGGTAGCACATAATTGAACTATTATTTTATCAAATTATTAATCAAGCAAAGCCATGTGAACTTTCAAATATGTGCCAAGTAGTATACTTGGCAATGAAGATACACTGGTGAATAAATCACACTCAGTCCCTGACCTCAAGGAACTCAATACGGTATAGACAAGTAAACACATCATCACAATACAGTGTAATAAATGATCCATTACCTATTAGGAAAAAGAATGCCTCTCCCAATGATGACAAAACTATTCAAAGCTTAAGAGTAAACTTAACGTGGAATTGCAGGGAAAATGGCAGATTAGGAAGCACCAGGAATCCATCTCCCCAACTAGACAATAATTGCTTTAGCAAAATTTGTCTTATGTAACTATTTTGGAACTCTGGTGTCTACTGAAGGCTTGAAACTCCCAGGGAAAGGCTTGGATGGTAAATTGTGCTTAATTTTGGTCTATTTCATCTCTCAGCATTGTAGCAGCTAACCATCCTTCACCTCCAGCCCCATGGCAGGTAACTGTGCATACATTCCAGGAGCAGCTTGAATGTAGCTTACAGAAGCCAGAATGCAATAAAGGGACTCTGTTCTCTAAACAACAGGGATTGGTGCTCTGATCACTGTTTGCTGCTTCTGATCTCAGTGATGCAGGCACAGAGGTGGGCAGCAATTTTTGTAAACCACTCCCTCTCTGGCTGGAGCAACTTCCAGGGAATTTAAAAGGCCAGTGGCCAGCACCTGTTTTGTTCCCTATTCGTTTTTCTTTTTTTCCCCTTTTGGAAGCCAGACATTTAAGGACTAGAACATTCAAAAGCAACCACATATACTGGGGAATTTAGACTTTGCTGTGCTTGCCCAGGGAAAGGCATAGGCTCAGAAGAGAACTGAGAAGATCCTGAGTTTATATCTCAAGCTGTCTCTGGCACAGAGACTCCTTACAAAAGTCAAAACAACAACAATGAAAATAACAACAAAAACGGCAAACTCTGGAGAAGTGGAGAAACTGGATCTCCAGAGTGACCACATTATAAGATTCAAATATCCAGTTTTCAACAAAGGATCACAGGGCACACAAAGAGATAGGAAAGTATGGCCTGAATGGGAAAATAATAAACAAACCAACAGGAAATAAAAAGGAACAAAATAAATAAATCAACAGAAACTGTCCTTGAGAAAGACCAGATGGTGGATTTAGTAGACAAAACCTTTAAAACAACTGTCGTAAAAATGCTTGAAGAACTAAAAGAAGACATAAAGTAAAGTAAACAATGTATGAACAATATGGAAATATCAATAAAGAGATAGAAAACATAAAAAAAAAATAAAAAAGAAATGATAAATAGATCAGTTTAACAGAATTGAGAGTCCAAAAACAGACCAATGGCTCTATGGAAATTTAATATTTTAAAAGTTGGAGGCTGGCTGGTTAGCTCCGTTGGTTAGAGCATGGTGTTATAACACCAGGATTGAGGGTTTGAATCCCCATACTGGCCAGCTCCCAAAAACAAACAAAACAAACAAATTAAAAGTTGACATATCAAATCAGAGAGGAGCAGGTAGACACTTTTTTTTTTTTTTTTTTTTTTTTTTTTTTTTTTTTTT
>NW_007727097.1:66783-95203 GCF_000696425.1 Galeopterus variegatus
TGTTGCTCCCACACCTCGCTCAGCCAGTGAGCGGGAACCGGTCTGTATGTGGGATCCGAACCCTCGGCGGGAGCGCCACCATGCTCTCAAGCGGCGCACTGTAGCAGTGCGCCGCCAGACCAGCCCAACGCTTTAATTATTGATGTTGAAACAACTATATATATGAGAAGAAGAAATTCTACTTCACATTATACACAATAATAAAGTTCAGATATATTAATAATAGATATCAAAAGAAATATAGGAGAAACTGGGTAGATGAAACTATCTAAGCAACTCATAAAATATAAAATCATAGGGGAAAGTAATGATCCATCTGACGACTACATAAACTTTGAAGTCTTCTGGATCACACAGGGCACCATGAACAAAATTAAAAGTGGAGCAACTGAGTAGGAGAATCTGTCTGATGTATTTTGACAGAGATGATAGAGACAGAGATAGAAATAGTGCGAGAGCTAGAGATATCATAGAGATAGAGATAGATATTGTTAAAATCCAGAATATGTAAGATACTCTTATTCACCAATAAGACAAAGCAAGATCCCAATTAAAGAGATATAGATTAGCAATTTCCAGAGGAGAAACTGTAAATGATGAACCAAACATATGAATAAACAATCAATATTACCAGTAGTTAGGGAAATGCCAAATTAAGGATATGTAGACTGTGGCTTCAGTGCCATTTCCTACACAGAGCAAGTGATGGGAGAGAGGAAAAAGGTGACCCTTGCTCAGGCATGTAATTCTGAAATCATGTGAGAGGCTTTGGGAGACAGTGAGGCTTAAGATGGCCTCACCAGAAGGTGGGTGGGGACAAAGAGTTAGCAAGGACCTACATCATGAAGGGTCTCAAATGTGTTACAGACAAGGGGTTTGGATTCACAATGCCGTGAGGAACCAGTGAAGAATGTGACCTGGCTTGATCAGCATCTTTGTTACGAGGCTCACTTTGGTGGCAGTCTGGTGGCTATTGTGGAGAGAGATGAAGTCTAGTAAAAAAACAGTGCGGACCAGGACACAGAGAGTAGTTATAAGACAGGCTCCGAATTAGGAAATAATGTGCAAGTCAGATGAACTGGCTCATCCAGTGACACGAAAAACCATTAGTAGCAGAGTTGTAAGGGTCATTGAAGTCTGGACTAGAATAAAGAAGAATGGTAGGTAAGGAAAAGCACGTTCATGTTCAGGAAATGGTCTAGGAAATGCTGAGTGCTTTATTTTACATGATCTCAGCATGGGAAGTTCTTTCCTTATTCATAATGTAACTGGGCCTGTACGAAATTTTTCAGTAGCTCGAATTGGCTGTATCTATGGGATGGGGCAAGAGAAATGGGTTTAAAGTCAGTTAAATTTGGAATCCGGGTATAATTCTGTTACTTTCTAGATAGGCAGTACTCTTGACACATCTAAACGTCAGTTTCTGCAATTATAAATTGGAGAAGATAATAAGTGTCTTGTTTGCATCATAGCGTTATTTTCAGGTTTAAAAGAACATATGTAAGGATACTTACAAAATAAAAATGCAATTGTAAAGGTGGCTAAAAGTATTTAAAAGATAGCGTGTCTGGGCTCCAAAGCTTTGCAGGCACATCCTGATAAGCTATGATGAATCAAAATGCCTAAAATCTACCAAATAAGCACAACTTGTCCATTATCCATTTTACATTTTACCAAATTGTGTAGTATTTCTGTCTCCAAATATGACTGGAAATCCTTTACGGGTCAAGCTTCTCTTTTCTTTCTTCTTTTGTACTGTTTCACAGAGCCTGGCTTAGTGTGGGGGTGGTACCAATAGGTATTGAACAAATACTACACACTAGGTATTGTACTAGGTATTTTTCATATGTTTCTATGTAGACTAGAAATTATTATTTCAGTTTTAACCTGGAGAAACTGATGCTCAGAAAGTTGAAATAATTTGCTCAAGACACATTGTTATTAAGTGATGAAATAGGATATAAATTCTGATATTTCTGACTGCAAAACTCATCCTCCGTGAAGAACTAAATTAAGTTGTATTTAATTCCAAAGCTTCCTTTGCCTTATAAATGAGCTTAGGTTTATAACCTAAATTTGTTCCCGTATCTTTGCACAGTCACCTGGGTCTGCCATGCTATCCTCTGCCTCACTCTGTAAAGTGCAAGAGGCCTTCCAGGTGACCTACCCAATTAGAAAAAGAAGCAGTGTGCTATATATTAGCATCAGAAGAGGAAAAGACCTGGTCTCAATGTCTTCACAGTATGATGTTGTGCTTAATAACCCTGAACCTGAAAAATTAGGAACATTAAAAAAGTCCTAATTACAACTCTCCAGGCATCTGGGGTCCCAGAATTAGCCACTTTGCTTCAGTAAGATGAGAGAAAATTAGACCTAAAAGGAAATTAGACATTCTCTAGTAGAACTGGCTCTAATATCAGATGAGAAAACTAAGCCCCAGTGTGGTTAGATGACATTTTCCAGGTTATACAGCTAGTTAGCGGTGCAGCTGGGGATAGATTTAATTTACCTGTCTCCCAGGAAAAAACTCTTTTCACCCTGGATCCTGGCAGCCCAACGTGAAATATTAAACCAATACAGCTCTTAGAAGAGTAAATTGAAACACTAAACTTTTAACCATATTTTGACAACAAAGGATCACATGGACAACAAAGGGGCATCTAACCATGCCCCCTCCCCTCATACCATTGCACTACTCATAAAATAGTGGTTCCATAAATTATTGGTTAATTATTTGACAATCACCAAATTGAAATTTGCTTTAGGCACTTAGACAGGAAAAAAAATTGAAAGGAGGAAGGGTTTTTTGCTTGCAATATGACTAAATAGTGTCTCCCAGATATGACCCTCTCACAGCTAACTACAATAAACAGAGGAAGAAAAACAAAATATTAAGTTACTGGAGAGGAAACTAAAGCAGGCAGACTAGAGGGAAGGCTGGACGGCAGGGAGTAAGCGACCTGTATTTCTGCTTTTAGCCCGAGAGCAGGCTAACTTCAGTGCCATGTGGGTGGCTACAACCAACTAACAAAACAAAACAAACAGACTAAAGCATAAAACAAACAAACAAATGAACAAAACAAAAAACAAAATGAATAAAACCTATCATCTGTTTGGCTGGTAGAAACAGAGGACAGAGATTGGGGCAGCCACAGTAACTGGAAAGTGGGACTATGGGTAACTGAAAGGAGGGAGAAAGAGAGGGAAACCTGAAATTATGAGTATAAACTCTACACAAATAAATGTTAAAATACTTTAAAGAGAATAAAATGAAAATGAAATAAAAAATAGAATAAAATAAAAATAAATAAACTCTGCACAAACCTCTTGGATAAACTCTGCATAGATCTCTTGGGTGACCCAAGAACTACATGAGTGTGGGACAGATTCTAGCTAAGAAGGAAAAAAAAAAACCCACTGAAATTTGCATTTTTACCCAATAGCTAGAGCTTGAAGTTTGATTCTAATCAAATTAAGCACCTGATAAAACAAAGCAAACAAACAAGCACTAAACTAAAATCACAAGAATATAACAGAATCGAGAGCCTTCAAATGTAACACTCTCAAGTCTAGGACATGAAAAGACAAAAATTATTCCACAGATGAAGACCCAGGAATGTCATCCTTTCCCAAGAGAAAGACAATATCAACCAGTCTTCAAATGACTCAGATGATGGAGTTACCAAGGATTTTGAAACAGTTGTAATTACGCTGATTGAGCTAAGGAACACAAGCTTGCAATAAATAAAAAGATAGGATGTTTTAGCAGAGAGGTAGAAAGTACAACAACAAAAAAGAACCAAATAGAATTTTTAGAACTAAACAATATCATTTGAAAAAAGAAATCTGTTCCAGTTCTAAGGTTCTGTTACAGGTCTTATTATCAGATTTAAAAGAAAAAGAAAAAAGGAACAAAACATGGCTGAGACTCACTGGAAGTTAGAAGGACGGTGTAACACACAGCACACACACCTGCCTGGACAAGGGGTTGCAAGACTTGCAGAGGGTGTCTTCGCCTTTCCCTCTGCCTAGAGTACAATTTCCCAAATCATATTCCCTGAAATATCAATAGGCATTATAAAAAAGAATGTATAAAATTGATTTTTAAAGAGTTCTAAAAATATGATTTTTTAACTGCAGTACATCTTGGAGCTTTTTTTTAAATATGCAAAAGTGTGAAATGAGTGTCCAAGACAAGGAATACACAGGTTCCAAACATATTCGAGCACAGAACCCTTTCTATTCCAGGGCATGTAGAGGAACCAGTGCTCTGCAGCACACACTTTGGGAGACTGTAGGATAGAATCCAATCTTCCTGTTATAGAATTCAAAGACTTTCACCATCTGGCTCCAGCTGTTCAAAATCATCACTTTCCATGATTCCTCAAAAGACATATCAACACATAAGACGTTATGTTCTAGCAATCACAATGTGCTCTCTCTTCCGTTGTACTGTCACTTGTGTAACTTCCCTACACACTTAGGACACCCTTCTGCACACATTGTGTCTTCAAGTTCTGTCTCGATGATTATATTCCTCCCAGAGAGGCATGAGCTTAACAAAACCTGTGCTTCCCCATTGTGAGATGGCACACTATGTGGGGAATCAGTTATTAGAGTGATTAAGATCTAGATTGATAGAAAAATGTTGGCTAAAGTTCTAATCCAAGAAAAGACACTGGTCATTAGGGGTCCAGCAAGACTCCAGCTGCCCATTCTGAATGGGCAGGGAGGATGTGGCCAGGGGCACAGGTTGCATGGAGTGAAGAGATGCAGTACTCACTGAGGTTATTACCATGACATTTTCAAAGAAGTAAGATAGATTTAAGAGAGCTGGGTGGTATTCCTAGCTTTCCTCCTAAATGGCTGTGGCAAAATTAGCAAGTCATTTCCTTTCTCTGGAGCACCCTTGATTATATACTTGAGGGAAAAGGTTGGACTGGCAGTATTCCTAGCTTTCCTCCTAAATGGCTGTGGCAAAATTAGCAAGCCATTTCCTTTCTCTGGAGCACCCTTGATTATATACTTGAGGGAAAAGGTTGGACTGGCAGTATGCTGGTGATGCAGGTGAGGACCACTGGGTGAAGGGGAAGAGGGTTGGAGTAAGGACAGAAGGAGTCATCCCTGTCTTCAACCAGAGAGGATCTGCTCATTGTCTTCTTTTTATATTGGGCTTGCAGGTAAGCCCAATGCTTCCTTAATGCTATTAAGAGATAGTTTGCAAACCTTTGAAGTAGATAATATCCCAGGTGGTTTCTATCTCTACCATTCAGAGGGATTATTATTCAATCTATATACTTGAAAGGGACCCTCAGAAATGCCCTTTTGGTCATCACTACTCTGTAATTTGTAATCAAGGTTTGCAATAGCGTGAGAGAGTGCTTCTCAAAATTTAGTATGTATGAAAATCACCCAGGCATTTCAAAATATTCTGTGTCAGGAAGTCTGGGATGGGACCTGGGAGTCTGCATTTCTAACACAGTCCACGCAAAGCTGATTCCTTTGGTTCAAAATCACACTTTGAGTACCAAGTTTCAAAGCAACACAGTTTCCTAGTGAAACACTGTTGGGGGGAAGCTTCAATGGCCAAATAAGTGAGAGGACTGCTGAATACTCTAACTGCTCTTACAGATTTCCAAAGCATGTTGGATTATTAAAGTCTCTGAGAAGTCCTGCAGAAATTTGACTGGGTTTTAGTTCAGTGTTTCCCAAATTAGTATTACTACAGAATCCTTTTATGAAGAAACTCCTATTACATACAAAAACAAAAGTGTTATGTGAAACACAAGTTTGGGAAAATTTTATTATAAGGGAGTCTTAAAAAAATACATCAGTCTGTGTTTTCATGTGCTTACTAAATGCCTGTTCCTGTGTTACCAAAGAAACTACATCCTCAGATTTTACTTGAGAATAATCAAATAAAAGATTTCCTTGAATTTTGCTTGAAATTTCAAATGGTAAATCTTTTGAAACCGGTTCAAGAAAAATACATATGCCAGGAATTGCCTTAACTAGATAAAGTTGCAGGGGCATCCACAGTACTGGTCTAATTTGAAGATGTTGGGAATTTCGTCAGCCTGGAAGTACTTATTCCACTGACACTTAAGTACTCCACTGCTGGTGAATTTTTCCTCCAGGTTAACCTTTCCCTTATCTCCTGTTCTCACATGAGCAGGCTTCCAGGAGCGCTGAACACAGGGTCACTAACACACTCTTAGGGAAGGATTACTCGATGCCTTCCTTCCCACAAGGGCTGTGAAAAACAATTAATGAAACAGATGGCACTTTTGCCTCCAATGTCCAACATCAACCCTTTCAAAGTATACTCATATATCTCTTGATCTTCCCAAAAATCTGATGATAAAGCTAAGACTTGAATTATCACTCCTGTTGAACAGAAGAGTGAATTGCAATGGAAAGAATATTATGTGCTTGAAGACTTCCATCTATTGGAAAAGCCAAGGTAAAAGGTATATAAAAAGGCCTAGGAATTAGCAATCTTCTCTTATGTGCCAGATACTTTATATATTTGGTTATTTCACCCCATTTTACAGATTGGAAAACTGAGATATACAAATCTCTCAGTTAGTAAGTGGCGGAGCTGAGATTCAAGCCAGTTTGATTTCAGTGCCTCCAGCCTGGGTACCTTGAGTATTTCTTCATCTGTTTGAGATATTAGTTTTTACTGTTAGGTCAGCAAGGCAAAGGGATCAAAGGACTCTGAGCCAAATGTTCATCATGTCAGGGAATTCATTTCCAGCAAACCTGGAGGGGAGACTGAAAGATCACTACCCACCCCCGTCCAGAGTAATAGAGGTTTTATAGGGTTTGAATTAGGGGAAGTGGTTTGGTAGCTATTCTGAGCATTCAGCACTTTGCAACAGCTCTGTGGTTTTCCCGTTTTGCACAAAATCCAGTTTTTCTCAGAAAGCACTTGCTTAAGAGAAGGTGGGGGCAGGTAGGGGGCAGAGTGAGGAATTGGTTAGCATGGCTGTGCTTATGCTAAGCTGATTGTGAGGCCTAATAGTTACCAGGCCTTGAAAATGAGGAATAAAGTCCTCACAAGCATGAGACTCTTGCCACAGAGGAGTTTTCTTGACTGCAGAAGTTTGCCCAAGGCCAATCAGCTTTTCATTACATGCTTTCCTTTTTTGTTCCCTTTTAAATATATTGCACAATATCTTGTACAAGATGGTGTTATTGCCATCTTATAATTTCTTAATGTCTTTTAATAAAGCATTCCTCCATCACAGGATACGTCTTTACATCATTCATCTCAGAGAAACTCTAAAGATTTCTTAAAAAGCCCGTGATAAAAAATGTCTGTATCTTGAGATTGAACTAGCCTACACCACCTTTGATTGTCTGGAGTCTCAAAAACATTCTTCCTAAGTAAAACCACTGGTCAGCAAAGAAAGAAAGAGAAACAACACCACCACCACCAACAACAACAACACCTTATAGTGTTTTATGAAGACACTCAGGCATAGGGCACCTTTGATTGTCTGGAGTCTCAAAAACATTCTTCCTAAGTAAAACCACTGGTCAGCAAAGAAAGAAAGAGAAACACCACCACCACCACCAACAACAACAACACCTTATAGTGTTTTATGAAGACACTCAGGCATAGGGGCCTCTTTGACACATCAGGACTACAGACTCAGATGAGTATGAGTGGATCTGGCTGAGAATGAGCACAATCCAAATTGGCCACAAATTCCTTCTGTTACCAACAGGATTTGACAAAGTCAGAGCAGATATGTTTTTTAGCTCGAAATATCCTTCAAGGAAGGAGACTTTTGACTATCTGCCTAGGGAGCTATTTGCACCACATCCTCATAATGTGATATTAGTATTTTTCATAGAATTTCATGCTCTACTTGATCAACATGTCTTACAGATCACTTAGAACTCTCTTTCCTTCTTTCTTTCCTCTTCCCTCTCTCTCTCTCTCTCTCTCTCTCTCTGCCTCTTTTTAATTAGTCAAAGTGAAAATCCATGTGCTGCCAACCAATCAATTTCAAAGTCATTCTTCCTGGTGCCACTCTGGGAGAGCACACGCCATGCACCAGGTTAGGCATTCTCACATGCATCCTCCCCTTAAAGTCAATAACTACAGTAACGGTAACAACAGATATCCAGTTACTTATCTTCTTATGCACCAGGCACTGTGCTAGAATGTTTGCATGATGCCTAGTTTAATGACCACCATAATCTCATGAGATAGACAAGGCTTCCCAAACCTAGTTGCCCACAAGAATCAATGAAGGAGTTTTATGCAAATGAATCCTAATCAAGCCCTATTAGATCAGAATCTCTGACATAGACACATGAAATCTCTGTTTCTGAGCAGCTTTCCAGGAAATTAGGAGGCAGTCTGAGATTAACTAGCATCTGGGAAAGATAAGACAGAGGTTGTTATCTCAACTTCACTCTTTAGAAAACCAGAGCTCAGAGATAAAATGGGCATCCAAGATGACTGTGCTGGGTTGTCCTTGACTTTCCACTCCACAGGTGCCCCTCTGATCATCTTCTAAGGGTACCCTTGCAAATCAAAGTGTGTTCTGGAGAACAGCTGAGTTAGTGTCACCTGGGAGTGGGAGAGAAGTGCATTCTCCCAGGTTCCCACACCATCTGACTGAATCAGAATCTGCATTTTAACCAGACCCCTGTGGGGACAGCTTGAAAGTACTGCTCTATACCACTGGGGCTGGGCACTGAAAACTGCATCCCCAGTCTCTGTTGCCAGTCAAGCTTACATTAGGTTTCACCTGTGGGTGGCACTGGAGGAGACAAGAAGACAGGAGGAAGGTAAGAGTCATTTTGTCCACTGTGGAAGCATCTCCTGTACAGGTGGTAGCAGGGGCAGGAACTATGAGGCAGGCTTCCATGGGCTGCAGCCACATAGCTGTGATTCTGGGAGCTTTGGAGTGAGTGGGGGTTTCTGGGTTTTTTCTCATGGCAATGGCACAATTGAATAATAACAGTTGCAGTGCCCAGGCCCCAGGTGTGGTTCCTGGGCTTCAGCCCAGGAGTGGTAGAAGCTTCCCAATTTGGGGGTAAAAGCCTTTTCTTTCTTTTGCTCCTTCAGCCCTTCCAATTACAAACAGCTCCCGGCATTATGCCCTTCTCTGCTTGAAATAACACAAGTAATTCTCTTTGCTTGTGTGGACCATCCACTTATTTATAATAACTTATTTGTTTATAACCACCAATGTAGTCATCATATGATAACCACACTGCTTTTCAAAAGAGCAGGGTGGAGATTCAGCTGCAGGGCCTGTGACTTCAAGGCCCACATTCGTCTAACCAGTATCAAGTATGTTAAAAGCTCTGTACAATGACGTATTCATGTGGGTGAGGGGGACAGATGAGATGTCTTTTTGCTTTTTGCTTTCTTACTTGCTCAAAATATGTATACTGAGAACTTATTCTGTGCCAATCACTGTGGTAATTTCTGAGGATCCAAAGTTGAATCAAACAGCTCCTGCTATCACAGAAGGGAGATTCGAAGGCAATTATGTATAAGGCGGTGTGGTAAGTTCAAGGTCGGACCAACTTCTAAGGATGGGCCAACTTTAACATGCCTTTTTAGTCTAACAATTATGACAAAACTAAATAGAATGGCCAGGAAGTCCTTTGCCAGAACAGAGCTGTTACCTCTGGGTAGGGAGGAGACAGGTCCCAGATGACCTCCTTCCCTGAGGTCACACCTGGCTGTTAATTCATGCGTCCATTCACTCGTTCACTCAACTAGTAGCACTGAGTGCTTTAGAGCAGGCCCTTGCCACATCTTGGGAATAAAGCACATAAACAAAATAAGTGGGTCTCTGATCTCATCGAGGCCTTCATTTTTAGGGAAGACAGTCAATAAGTAAGTAAATAATTTCGTTTTGCAAAGTGTTCTAAGGGAAATAAGCAGGAATTTATGTGAGAGAGAGCAACTAGGGAGGGGATATCTTAGATACACTTTTATTAGAGAGGATGATGGTGTAGAAGCCCCTATTCTTGTCCTCAAGGAGACAGTGGCATAGGGCGGAGTGAGTCTGTGGTCTTGGGCTGCAAGCGCTGCCGAGCTAGTGCCTTCCTTCCAGCAAGGCACCCTCACAACCGGCATTTGAGTGCAGAATTCTTCAAGGCGGGGTTGGCTTTTCCTTATCTCCATTTGTCACATCTCACAGGGGAAGCGGGTCACAAACAATGAGGGTCTCCAATCTGGATCCAAGAGCTGGTTGCACCACTGCTTATCTCATTGTGTCTAGGTCTAGCCACCTGCAAAATGGGTATAATAAGGCCCAACTCACAGGATTATCATAAGAATTGAATTCTGTATTTGGCGCATATCCCCTGGAAGATTACCTGGCCGTGATGAGTCAGCAGGAAATATTCATAGAATTGACTTGAGTGAAATATAGAACCACATTAATGTCAGAAATCACTGCGCTTTCCTTGCAGAGCAATGGATCTCTCTCAGAAGAGATCGTGCAGTAGGATATGAGGCGGGCTTCCTTCCCCTTTGTCCTCTTTACTTGACTAGAAATGATGGAAGGAATGGGTGAATTCCTGGTCTTCAAGATTTAATAATCACCTCATTAAGATAAACTCCAAGGGCTCTCTGTCAATCAAGATTCATCTAGACTTCAAGGAAAACAGAAGTAGAAGTGCTGAAGTTGGTTGTGAGAAGACTTTCTTCAGTTCTGCTCTGGTTTGCTCCTTACTGTGCACCTTAGTGTTTAAATTAGGACATTGTGGAAAAAAGCAAGGAAAAAAAAAAGATTAACCAGAGAAACTCAGAGTTGAAAAAGCCTTGAAGGTCAGAAGATGTAAATGTCCAAGGCATTCCTGCCTTACAGGATATGATGGTTAATTTTATGTGTCAACTTGGCTGGGCCACAGGAGCCAGTTATTCAATCAAGCAATTATTTAGGTGTTGCAGTGGAGGTATTTTGAGGGTGTAGTTAACAACTACAATTAATTGACTTTAAGTAAAGCTTACTCCTGATAGTGTGGGTGAACCTCATCCAACTAGTCGAAGGCCTTACGAGCAAACACTGAGGTTTCCTGGACAAGAAGGAATTCTGCCTCAAGACTACAGCATCAGTTCCTGCCCGAGTCTGCAGCCTCCCAGCTTGCCCTGCGAATTCCAGGCTTGCCAGCCTCCACGGCGGCACGTAATCTCCTGCTGATATCTCCCGTTGCTTCTGTTCTTCTGGAGAACCTAGACTGAGACACAGGACATTCTGGCTTCTGTGGCAGCGTCTTCAGACAGAGGCCACTCACCCTCTCATGCACAGGTTCTTCCTTCCCGCTCTCAGTATGGGAACCCAGCGTGGAGCCAAAAGCCACCCCTGCCAGCATAGACTTTGCTCTCCCTCCTCTGCTCCTTCCCAGCTGTTTCGTAATCTTGGTGAGTCATTAACTCTCTCCCAACTTTTCTTTTTCATCTATCTAATGAGGATAATATGATCTACTTTGGGCCTTGTGGGAATTTATTATTATTATCATTATTATTATTATTACTGTTTGTTTGTCTTTTGGTGGCTGGCAAGGGTCGAGTGAGAAAAACTTGCACTTGTCCTTTGCTTTTTTTTCTTTTTTCGTCTCCCTCTCTCCTTCCCACTCAGTCCACAAACGAGGACTGTGCACCTGTGTTGGTTTGGCACAGTCCAGTCACTGGGGACACCGTGGCAAATAAACGAGGTGATTTAGGATCATGATACAGGTGGACTAAGGGAGAAGTAAGAGCAGCGCATAATGGAGAGTGACCTGGGAGGGACTTGGTGGACTCGGTGGCCAGTGAAGGCCTCTTGGGGCAGGAGCCATGCGAGCTCAGGGTGCGACGAAGGGAGCCAGGTGGTACAGCTTTGGGATTCTGTTCTAGTGCGACAAGAGCCACGGGTGAGATTTAAAAAGAGAATGATTTTCAATTTACTTTTTACCAGTGGACAGCACGGATTGGAAGGAACACTTAGGAAGAGACACGGTCACTGAGGCAACTCCTGTGACATGCTCTGCACAGCGCCCACGTCTTAGTGGATCCTGCCCTCCTCGGATGATGCCCTCTGATAAATACGCATCTCTTACAGAACCGAGGGCCTTCTGCTGGCTGAATCTCTCTGGTTGCCTCTCTCGTTTCT
Source organism: Galeopterus variegatus (assembly GCF_000696425.1). Taxonomy (NCBI): domain Eukaryota; kingdom Metazoa; phylum Chordata; class Mammalia; order Dermoptera; family Cynocephalidae; genus Galeopterus; species Galeopterus variegatus. The sequence continues at coordinate 78,921 of NW_007727097.1, forward strand.
CTTACAGTCAGATCTATGCTCAACCTCATCTGCAAGGACCCGTTTGCCAATGTCCTTCTGCAACTGTGTTCCCCAGAACTGAACAATTGTCTCGCTTGAATCTAGCCACAGCTCAAAAGAGCCAAATCACATAGCCCCAGAACTGGATGTCGAACTTCTAGATCTGTAGTTTTAGAAGGCACTATGGCTTTAGAAACTGTATTGGACAATGGATTTACATTGAACGTGTTGCCAGTTAATACCTACACACTGTACATGAAATACCAGGAAATCCAGACCTCCAGCTTCTGTTTTTTTGAATTAGCTTTTCGCCCCCATTTTAGGACTCTGTACTGATTTCTGCAAAGTTCCTTTAGACTTAAGGAAGATCCGGGAAGAAACTTGGTATTTATTCATGAAATCACTTCCACAGCTTTGGTCAGCCATAACAAAATACTATAGATTGGGTGGCTCAAAAACCAGATATTTATTTCTCACAGTTTTGGAGGCTGAGAATTCCAAAATCAAGGTGCCAGATAATTCAGTTCCTGGTGAGAGTCCCCATCATGGCTTGCGGTGACTGCGTTTTCTCTTTGTTCTCACGTGGCACAGAGAGAGAGAGAGATTGAGAGTGAGCATTTTCATCCCTCTTTCTTTTTTTTTATAAGGAAACAGATTCCATCACGGGGTCCATCATGACCTCATCTAAATTTAATTACCTCTCAAAGACCCCATCTCCATATACCATCACATTGGAGGTTAGAGCTTCAACACATGAATTTTGGGGGGATACGAACATTCAGTCTATAATAACAGATAACACCAAGTGTTGGTGAGGACGTGATACATTGTAACCTTGATGCAATGCTGGGGGAAATGCAAAATGAATGGTACAACTTTGAAAAACAATCTGGCCATTTAAAAAAAATTTAAACCCAAACATATATATATTCCTATGCTTAGGAATCTACCTAAGAAAAATAAAGATGCGTTCCAGAAAAGACACATATGTGAATGTTCATAGCATCATTATTAATAATTACTAACACTACAAACCACCCAGTTGCATTAACTTTTAAGTGGATAAGCAAAATGTGATATGCAACATACAATGGAGTACTATTCACCAATAAAATATTACAAATTGCTGATACACTCTTCAACATGAATAAACCTCCAAAATATTATTTTAAGTGAAAGAAGCCAGACACAAAGGACGAGTCATGTTTCAATTTATATGAAATAGCCACCAATGGAGAAATTATACAGACAGCAGATCAGTGGTTGCCTAATGGGGGTGGGTGATGTTTAATCATAAAGGAGCATAAGAAAAATTTTGGAAGTTTAAGAAATACTCTAAAACTTTGTGTTTTGTGTTGATGGTTGCACACTGTAAACATTTACTAAATATTATGGAACTGTACACTTACAGTAGGTGAACTGTATTTAAATTACTGTTCTTCAGTAAAGCTGCTAAACAGCACATGGATTTATTTTTGTCATAAAGGAAGGGATTGGCAAATTTATCTTATATTCTACTCAAAGCAAAATATTTCTAATTAAAAAAAAAATGTGTCTGGGTTTCCTGGTTTGAGATATGGCCATGGTCACTTTTGAATCTCTGACTTGGGTTGTTTTACTTCATCTCTTTGATTCTCAGGTTTTTTTCATCTGTGGTTAGAGAAGGTTGAACTAGATCAATCCTAGCATCTCTTTCATCTCTGATTTTGTAGAAATTTTTACACTGGTTTAGTTTATTCCTTGATCTGTTAGACTCAGTTTGCCAGAAAATTTCCTACAGCTTGTCCTTGTTGCCAGGTCAGGGTTTGGAACAGATCATCCTGTGCCTTCCTACAAAAATAAAGATGCGTTCCAGAAAAGACACATATGTGAATGTTCATAGCATCATTATTAATAATTACTAACACTACAAACCACCCAGTTGCATTAACTTTTAAGTGGATAAGCAAAATGTGATATGCAACATACAATGGAGTACTATTCACCAATAAAATATTACAAATTGCTGATACACTCTTCAACATGAATAAACCTCCAAAATATTATTTTAAGTGAAAGAAGCCAGACACAAAGGACGAGTCATGTTTCAATTTATATGAAATAGCCACCAATGGAGAAATTATACAGACAGCAGATCAGTGGTTGCCTAATGGGGGTGGGTGATGTTTAATCATAAAGGAGCATAAGAAAAATTTTGGAAGTTTAAGAAATACTCTAAAACTTTGTGTTTTGTGTTGATGGTTGCACACTGTAAACATTTACTAAATATTATGGAACTGTACATTTATAGTAGGTGAACTGTACTTACAGTAGGTGAACTGTATTTAAATTACTGTTCTTCAGTAAAGCTGCTAAACAGCACATGGATTTATTTTTGTCATAAAGGAAGGGATTGGCAAATTTATCTTATATTCTACTCAAAGCAAAATATTTCTAATTAAAAAAAAAATGTGTCTGGGTTTCCTGGTTTGAGATATGGCCATGGTCACTTTTGAATCTCTGACTTGGGTTGTTTTACTTCATCTCTTTGATTCTCAGGTTTTTTTCATCTGTGGTTAGAGAAGGTTGAACTAGATCAATCCTAGCATCTCTTTCATCTCTGATTTTGTAGAAATTTTTACACTGGTTTAGTTTATTCCTTGATCTGTTAGACTCAGTTTNATCAAGGTGCCAGATAATTCAGTTCCTGGTGAGAGTCCCCATCATGGCTTGCGGTGACTGCGTTTTCTCTTTGTTCTCACGTGGCACAGAGAGAGAGAGAGATTGAGAGTGAGCATTTTCATCCCTCTTTCTTTTTTTTTATAAGGAAACAGATTCCATCACGGGGTCCATCATGACCTCATCTAAATTTAATTACCTCTCAAAGACCCCATCTCCATATACCATCACATTGGAGGTTAGAGCTTCAACACATGAATTTTGGGGGGATACGAACATTCAGTCTATAATAACAGATAACACCAAGTGTTGGTGAGGACGTGATACATTGTAACCTTGATGCAATGCTGGGGGAAATGCAAAATGAATGGTACAACTTTGAAAAACAATCTGGCCATTTAAAAAAAATTTAAACCCAAACATATATATATTCCTATGCTTAGGAATCTACCTAAGGAAAATAAAGATGCGTTCCACAAAAGACACATACGTGAATGTTCATAGCATCATTATTAATAATTACTAACACTACAAACCACCCAGTTGCGTTAACTTTTAAGTGGATAAGCAAAATGTGATATGCAACATACAATGGAGTACTATTCACCAATAAAATATTACAAATTGCTGAGACACTCTTCAACATGAATAAACCTCCAAAATATTATTTTAAGTGAAAGAAGCCAGACACAAAGGACGAGTCATGTTTCAATTTATATGAAATAGCCACCAATGGAAAAATTATACAGACAGCAGATCTGTATAATTGTGGTTGCCTAATGGGGGTTGGTGATGTTTAATCATAAAGGAGCATAAGAAAAATTTTGGAAGTTTAAGAAATACTCTAAAACTTTGTGTTTTGTGTTGATGGTTGCACACTGTAAACATTTACTAAATATTATGGAACTGTACATTTATAGTAGGTGAACTGTATTTAAATTACTGTTCTTCAGTAAAGCTGCTAAACAGCACATGGATTTATTTTCGTCATAAAGGAAGGGATTGGCAAATTTATCTTATATTCTACTCAAAGCAAAATATTTCTAATTAAAAAAAAAATGTGTCTGGGTTTCCTGGTTTGAGATATGGCCATGGTCACTTTTGAATCTCTGACTTGGGTTGTTTTACTTCATCTCTTTGATTCTCAGGTTTTTTTCATCTGTGGTTAGAGAAGGTTGAACTAGATCAATCCTAGCATCTCTTTCATCTCTGATTTTGTAGAAATTTTTACACTGGTTTAGTTTATTCCTTGATCTGTTAGACTCAGTTTGCCAGAAAATTTCCTACAGCTTGTCCTTGTTGCCAGGTCAGGGTTTGGAACAGATCATCCTGTGCCTTCCTACTTGATCGAGGACCAGAAGAGAACGTACTTCATCTGCTTATCACCATCCTGAGGAGCTGGACACAGCTGGCTAAAAGTTGAGCAATATTTGGCCAATTTATTTTAAGTGGGCATGCTAATTTTTAAACTTATTTTTATGTAAGAGGTAATTTTACTGGAAAAAAATTTAGCTTACCACACATAAACTGCAGCATTAAAATTAAGACAAAATTGATTTTTGCCTACCAGGGCTTGTTGGTCTAATTTATGAACTACAGTGTAATATCAAAAGTCCAGAGATTATTTCATTGCCATGGATTAAAAAATGTAGATTTATTCTTTTTTCTTTTGCTGATCCTGATGTCTTTTGACACAGACATGATGCCCTTGAGAAGTACTGAAGGGATAATTTGTGAAGCCACATTTGACTTTCAAGTTATGCTATGGACTAAATGTTAGCGTCCCCACAAAATTCATGTTGAGATTTTTGACTCCCAAGCGATGGTATTAGGAGGTGGGGAATTTGAGAGATGTTTAGGTTGTGAGGGTTCTGCCCTTGTAGAAGAGACCCCTGAGAGCTCTCAGTCCTTCCACCATGTAAGAACACAATGAGAAGATGGCCGTCCATAAACCAGGAAGAGGGCCCTCACTAGACACCAAATCTGCTGGCACCTTGATCTTGGATTTCCCAGCCTCTGGAACTGTGAGAAACAGATGTTTGTTGTTTAAGCTATCCAGTCTATGGTAGTTTGTTATAGCAGCCTGAACAGACTAAGACTAATGTGCAAACTTTAACGTGCATACAGATAAGCCAGGGAGATTGTTAAAATATAAATGCTGTTGCACTTGTTTTGAGGGTGGCCTGACAGTCTCTGTTTCTAACAAACAGAATTTGCCATTACTGATTGGTGGATCTATTAGTCAGTTTTCTATTGATTATAACAGAATATCTGAAACTCGGTAATTTAAAGAGAAATTAAATTTATTTATTTCAGTTTTGGAGGCCGGGAGGCCACAGTCTAGGGGGTGCACCTGGTGAGGGACTTCTAGGTGGTGACTCTACAGGATCCTGCAGGCAATCACACGGCAAGGATGGCAAGAGCTCTTTAACATGCTGACTTGCTCTCCTTATGAAGCCATGAGTTTCACTACCATGACAACCCACTAAACCATTAACCCATCAATCCTGAATGGATTGATCGATTCACAAGGGTGTAGTCTTCACAATACAATCACCTCTTAAAGGTCCTGCCTTTCAACGTTGCCGTGGTATGATTTCTCAATCTCTTAACACTGTTACAATAGGGATCAAGCTTCAAAGAGTTTTGGGAGGCATTCACTCCATAGCAGTGGACTACACCCTGCGTAACAGGTGTTAGAATGAAAACAGAAACTGTAAGAAGGAAAGAGTTACAGGTAACAGTCTCACAATAATCATAATGAAAACAGTCTACAAAAGGAACAATGTGCCTCCAAGTGGGGCAAATCCTCATCAGTAAGGGCGATCACAGGGCGGCTATCAGGAAAGCAGCAGAAGGAATTAGTGGATTAGGATAGTGCTATACCAGAAGACCTCAAATGTCTTTTCACTGAGAACATGCTTATATTTATGAGCATCTCTTCTGACTCTGATGTGTACATATGACTACATATGCCTATGGACTTATTTATACTAATTTTCCAACTAGTTGTAAATATTCTGTGGCCCAGGCTTTACTTGTGCTTGGGACCACTGTGTCACAAGAACAAGCTTACTGGATGCATGTCCTGCACTGCCTCTTTCTTTTCCTGCATCAAAAACTACTGATGATCTTGTCCTGTTCCTGGTCAGTAAGCACACGATGCAAGAGCCTAGTTCTCTTTATGACTCATACCTGGATGGAGAAGGAAAATCTTCATCATCTTTCTTAGTAGATCTTGTTGATAAGAGTGGGAACTTAGGTTTCCTGGTCCAATATTTATTCTCTAACTCAACCTTTTTCCCCCCGAATATGGAATTTTGGATGGTTACATAGCTGCATAAAGATGATATTTTATTCTTACTTCAGTATTAATTTTTACATGTGTAATTCATTCACCAGACTCTTAAAGGAAATAAAGGAGGGTGGCTGTTGGACATCTGCCTGCAAAAGGTGTCCATCTTCTCCCTGAAGGATGGTTCCCTAGAAAGAGAGGGATCAGTGAGCTTCTCCCAGAACAAGTGTGGGGATTCTGCCAGCTGCTGAGTATGGCTATTCCAATTATGCATTTTGTGACTGGAGAAATAACTACCGATGGGTTTGAGGGCCCACTGGGCCCAGTGTGAGATAGCCTCAAACTCTATTGGTCAACTATTGATCATCATCTATTGCACCTAAGACTCTATTGATCATTTCACTCCAAAAGCCCTCTATTCTGAATGGTGGGCCACAGTGACATTTTAAGTTTCCTGGAATTAGTATCAGTTCAGAGCCTGTATCCACTAATCCTCAAAAGGTCTGATTACTTCCTTTTCTCCAATATATAGTCACCCTGGGAACTACAGATGAGAAGGGGTCATTCTCAGTGTGCTGAGAAAAAATCATTTAATAGATTAAAAGAATTTTCCCTGGGTCATCCAGTTAGGCTGAGTCCTGGCAAACTGGTAAGAGTGGCCCCCCACCCCAGCCTGAAATCTCTCCGGGGGAGTTTTCAGCCTCAGATGCCCGAGAGAGGTCTTTCTGAATACTGAAGGGGACCTGCTTCCATACTAATAGCTCTTTATTGTAATGTTTAGTCGCCCTTACAAGGATTTAGAATAAAGTAGGAGTCATGATCATTATTATTGTTTTGATGAATATGTGTCGAATGCCTGTTGTGTGCCAGGCACTAAGCCACATGCCAGGAACACAATAGCGAACAAGACAGATATGGCCCCTGCCTTCAAGGAGCTTGTAGCTTTGTGGAAATAAGTCATCTCAACAAGTGTGTTTTGACTGATGAAATGGGGCGGGGGCGGGGGAGAGGCTGCTGGCTGAGACTTGAAGGCATTGTCAGAGAAGAGATCTTGAAAAAGGTGCATCTAACCTGAGACCTGAAGGAATATCCAGACTAAGAGGGACGGGGAGGAATAGGGATCATATATGGCCCCTGCCTTCAAGGAGCTTGTAGCTTTGTGGAAATAAGTCATCTCAACAAGTGTGAGAAGTGTTTTGACTGATGAAATGGGGCGGGGGCGGGGGAGAGGCTGCTGGCTGAGACTTGAAGGCAGAGAAGAGATCTTGAAAAAGGTGCATCTAACCTGAGACCTGAAGGAATATCCAGACTAAGAGGGACGGGGAGGAATAGGGATCATGCCAAGAAGTCACCATGAGCCAAGGTCTGGAAGAAGAAGGAGCAGGAACCATTGGTCCAACTGGAAGAGGCATGATACAACTGGAATGTAGGTTTTGATGAGCGAAATGTGACAGATCCTCTCCTTGACCAAACTTTAGTCAGGCTCCTCTAAGTCCTCTCGTTGACTAGGCCTCTGCCTTGGCCACTGTACAGGCCTGCATAGCCCAGTTGTAGCAAGAACCCTGCTGAGTCAGTTTAGCGAGAATCCCCCACCCCTGATATCTGATCACCCTCGATATCTCATCAAATTCCTCACTCGTCCACCCTCGATTACCCTGGCCTGTCTTCAGCAAGAATCTGGATAAGTTGGTTTAGCAAGAATCCCTCCTGCCCTTGATCTCTCTTCTTAATAATGTTTCATCCACTGACCTCCTCCTTCTGTTCCTTGGCTATAAATTCCCACTTTTTCTTATTGTATTATAAATTGAGCTCAGTTCTAGACTGAAGTCTATTTTCCCTATTAAAATGGTTTCTGAATAAAATGTGTCTGGCTGTGGTTCTCTTCAATGAAGGAAAGAGACTGATGTTGGAGAGACAATAGCCAGACAGACTATAAAGAAGTTTTAGTCCATAAAGTACTATTGTAAGGTTTAAGCATTCTGGTGCTATGGTTTATTCGCATGTTATAAAAATCAGTCTCATTGACTAATAGAATGAGAGGTAGATGAATGCAGAACAGTCAGAAATCTAAGACAAATTAGTACAAATAAAAGTTTTATTGTTGCTTATTAAGGAGATGGTCAGGACCCTTTAAGAGTATCTGATCTTTTATTGTACCTTTAAGATAAGTCTAAACAAAAATAAAATAAGCCTAAACAGTGAGGTTTAATGTCAAAGAGTCCACCAGAGGAAGTGATGAGAAAGTAAAAATCTGAAGTATGAGTAGAAGGCAGCAACATAAAGTCAGAGTGAGGTGGATGACAGGTTGGATGGACTTTAAGCACTGGGAACTGCATGAAATCAGAGAAAGTATGATATGTTCTAGGTACACCACGGGGGGAAGAAACTCTCAAAACTTCATTGAAGTATAATAAAAATAATAGTAATTCCTTCTCACCCTTTATGATTCTACAAGCACAGAACCAACATAATTTATTCATCATGCTCCTAAAAGTCACTTGACACTACCTAACATCCTGCCATCACTGTCGGTACATTAGCTCTTCCCTGCCATGTGTGATTTGAGGCTCTCAATTTTTCCATAACCTCTCTCTGGGATGGTCTCCCTCTGTCTTCTGCTGGACAACTCCTACTGTTTATTGAGGATAGTAAGGAGGTTAATGCAATAGCCGAAGCAGCAAATGGTGAGCCCACTACGGCTTTCAGATGCATGAGGGATGGACTGCTTTGTGTCGTAGTTGAGGATGTTGTTTTCTCCTCAAAAGCATTCTGTTTTAGGGCATATCTAGAATCTTAAACCAGATTCTTGAACACCTGTGAAGCTTCCACTGGTTTGAAAACAAGAAATATCAATGTGCACCCTCAAAAATATTTCTTGACTAGAATAGGAGCTTAGGACAAAGAGTTTAGTTTCTGATTCTGCTGGTATTCAATATTCTTGAACACCTGTGAAGCTTCCACTGGTTTGAAAACAAGAAATATCAATGTGCACCCTCGAAAATATTTCTTGACTAGAATAGGAGCTTAGGACAAAGAGTTTAGTTTCTGATTCTGCTGGTATTCAATCTGTGTATTATTTGGACTTGGGACTTGATAGTAGAGTATAGAAATTGATTCTTCTCCTGAACTTTTAGAGAAATATATTTCTCTAAAGCAGCTGACACCCTCTGCATGTAAACAGCCTTTTAAAGGTCTACAGTGTCTTTTTAAATATTTGATCACATCTCAAATCTCCCCCACTTTAGAGGAAAATAAGGTTTTTCAAGATAAGAATAATACAATTTGGAGCCATTGATACAGGATATATATTTAAAGACCCATGTTCCAAATCATGAAACAACTTCCTGAATGCAAAAATAAATTAGATGTGAAAAGTCCAATGATGGGTCTGTGCTATGGTTTGAATGTTTGTCTCCTCAAAATCCGTGTCGAAAATTCATCCCCAATGTAGAAGTATTAAAACATAGGGCCTTTAGGAAGTGTTGGTTCATGAGGACTCTGCCCTCATGAATTGATTAATGCACCCAATGATTAATGGATTAATGGATTAATGGGTTATCATGGGAGTGGATTAGTTATCACAAGAGGGGTCTGTTAGAAAAGCCAGTTTGACACTCTCTTGCCACTCTCCTGCTGTGATGCCTTCTGCCATGTTATGACACAGCACGAAGGCCCTCACCAGACATGGCCCTTTGACCTCAGACTTTCCAGCCTCCAGAACTGTAAGAAATTTCTTTTTATTATAAATTACCCAGTCTGTGGTACTGCATTATAGCAACAGAAGATGGACTAGGATAGACTGTAGAGGGAATAAAAAGCTAAAAATTCTCATATTCGAGGAAATGAAATTAGCTTTCTATATTTCCTTTTACACTGTAATTCTTATTTATGAGACTTATATTGCATTACATAATACAATGTTTTTATTGTTTTAAATGTCTTCTTATTTGTATCATTTTTCAATTTGCAAAGCATTTTCTAACTTATTGCATTTTATTCTCATAATTATGTGACTTTAGTTGGGCAGTTTTTAAAATTAAAGTTTACGGAAAAGAAAAAAAAAATAAAAGACAACTTCAAAATATTTATAAATACCATGCCAATATTCAGATTTTATGAACCACATTCCAGAGATATTCTTTGGTGGACAAATAGGAAATGAACTTGGGGTAATATAAAACCCAAGAAAGATGCTTGAAGAAATGAAAACACATTTAAAAAGTGCCACACCATTATTGTTTATGAAATCTATCTCTCTTTAGTCTGATTGAATTCCTCTCTCAATCTTCTTAGAATGTTTGATAATATTAATGATTATATTGACATTATTATCTGGGAAATCTAGGGGAATTATAGAAACACTGGAATTCTACTCTATGTATATTTATTCTTCCTATGAAGTCTGTAAGAATATGTGCCCACAAGAAACAGAAACAGATGGCGGAACAAAAGGTTTTGCTCTATGTAAATTCTCAGGAACTGGTCCAAAGTATGTGGCCTGGTTTCAAGGTCTACTGGAATCTTCATTCCTTCTAGTAAATCCTAACTCGAGTGTCATGATTTTAGCATCTTCCAGCCAATCTTCTCTCTTCTTTTTTACCATCCTCCAGTCATTTTCTTTCCTCTTCTATGGAGGGAGAGAAAATTGAATAGCAACAGAACAGGTGCATGGGAAAGACAGAGACTGTGGCAAGGCACATCTCTTTTCTCCTTCAGATGCAGAGAAGGAGGAAGCAGAAGAAAGGGCCTGACCAAAGGATCTCTGTCAGGGCAGATCTTTGGTCTATTGCTACTTCTGAACTACAGACGTGAGAGAGAGAAAAGGCAGATGCTGGCATTCAGCATCAGGAAGGAAGTCACATGTGACCCTACTGTTCCCTTCTCATGCATATCAGAGGAAGGTGAAAACCCTATGGAGGAGACCTTTAGACCCTGCTCACTGCTAAACTTGGCCCAATCAACATCCTGGAATCTGACCAATCTAATTAACACCCTCCTCCTTGGAGGGAGAAACAAGGAGACGTGAGCTGAGCTTTCTCACAGAACTTGAGTCCCATAGTTCTGATGAAGGATGTTGGGTAGAAAGGAATGAAGTTGCAGTTTTTTTTTTTTAACCTGTTTCACATACTTAATACTATCAGCAATTCTTTTTTTTTTTTTTTTTTAAAGATGACCGGTAAGGGGATCTTAACCCTTGACTTGGTGTTGTCAGCACCACGCTCTCCCAAGTGAGCTAACCGGCCATCCCTATATGGGATCCGAACCCGTGGCCTTGGTGTTATCAGCACCGCACTCTCCCGAGTGAGCCACGGGCCGGCCCACTATCAGCAATTCTATTTCAACCATAGCCAAATCCCAATCTCTGAAAACCAGTAGTAGCTAGAAAGGAATATTTATTTGGCTGCCTCTCTGTCATCAAGGAAGCTGCGATTAGTATTTTAATATTATTCTTTCTAGTATCAAACGAACAAGCAAACGACAACAAAAAAACATGGACTTGGAATCATGGGTCTAGATTCAGATCTACTTCTTAGCAATGGGCCCTCTTCTAACTGCTGCAAACCTGAATGAATTTTATTCTTCTACAGTGTAACAATGTTTGCATTGTATCTTTCTAGCAATTAACATCTTGAGGAGCAATGATGACCTAATTTTAAAACGTGTGTGGTAAAGCTTATTTCAGAATGCACAATGAAGTGACTGTTAAAAGAAATGGCCCTCTTCTCCTGAGTATGGCATTGCTGACATCACAAAAAATGGAATCTCTATCCCATCTCCTTCTGTTAGAAAGCAGAGAGTTTTTTAAAAAAACGAAGACTACCACTTTTAATTGTATTTCGTTTCCTTTTGCTGCAGAGGTAATATTCTTTTTATCTGAAGATGATTATTCTTTCCTCATAACTTCAGTACAGATAGTATTATTCAACCCTGGGTCCAGAGATGTGAAATACTGACAATTTTGCCCAATTTGTTACCCAAGGGTTTGATACAGGAAATTTACTTTTCTTAAGAATAACCGAGAAGGAATTTATTTTATTTTATTTTTTTGTTGACTTCAGGCTTTAAGCTAAAATCACTGCTATTTTCATACTAAGTTGTAAGTCTTAGAGAGACTGTGATGAGGCTCTTCAAATGCTGAAATAATAGGAGAATTTCTAGTTGTTGTCAAGGTGACCAACTAATGTGGGTTTCTGGCTATTTCTCTGACATCCAACTTTGAGATGACACAAAAAATGGTTAAAAGTTTGATGGGTTTGAGAGATGCACATGAGAGTTGTGGGGAAGTCCCAGGGAAGACAGAATGCAGCTGAGTCCTGCGATGGGAGAGAGAGCATTACAGAGGAGGGGAGGCTGGGATGACTCAGATGGGTGATAGACTGGGTTTCTATTTCAGATATGCCCCTTTTTCCCCTCAAGATTGCTCATTGCTAAATACAGCAATACCAGACATGAGCTCAGCAAAAACATGAAGGAAACAGTAGGGGGCCCTGAAGCCTGATTAGGTGAGTACCTAATATGTGCAGGTAGACCAGTTGGCCTTTGCAACTCACTCCTTCTCTGCACCCCATAAACCATCTTGCAGAAGAGCATGGCCTTGCTCAGAGGCACAGGATACAACCCTGAGAGGCCCAGTTATCTGGGGACAGGGCAGTGAAGAGGGAAGTTCTTTGCCTTTCTTTCTGTTCAAATTTCCATAAGGGGACTCCAAGTTTACATGGCAATATCACCAGACATGTGAGGAGCACAACTTCAACAAAATAGAGTTGACAGAATACAGAATCAAGAACAAGTGGACTGAAATTAATGAGCCAGACAGAACAGGCAGTTAAAATATTTTCAAAGAATAAAAGAAGATATTTGTAACATGAAAGAGAGATAACCAATTATAAGGAAAGAAATTGGACTTACTAAACAGGAAAAGTACAGCAGTTGAAATAAATTATTGTATGGATGGATAAACAGAATATATACAGCAAAAGAAGAAATTACTGATCTGAAAGATCAGGGTAAGAACTTTTCCTAGAAGTCATCTGCTGTGGGTTGAATGTGTCCCCAAAAGTCCATGTACTGTAAACTTAGTCCCCAGCGTAATAGTGTTAAGAGGATGGAAAATCTGATTGTGGTATTTTAAAGGTGGGGCTTTTAAGAGGGGATTGAATGGATTAATTCATTCATGGAGTAATGGGCTAATGGTTTAATGGGTTATTATGGGTGTAGACTGGTGGCTTTATAAGGAGAGTACATGAAAGTCTTGCCAATCTCCTCATGTGATGTTTTGTGTTGCTATGAGACTCTGTACAGAGCCCCCACCAAGAAGAGGGCCCTCATCAAATGCGTCCCCTGGACTTTGGACTTCCCAGCCTCCAAAACTGTAATAAATAAATGTCATTTCTTTATAAGTTACCCAGTTTCAGGTATTCTATTATAAACAACAGAAAATAGACTAATACAGCATCCTAAAGAAATGAAAAGATTCCCAAGCAGTGCACTCTCCAGTGTGCCACCGGGCCAGCCCCGGAATCACCTTTATGAAATGATGCTCATTACAGTAAAATTATAGTATTCTCCAAAGTGTCTAGAGAAGAACAAATGACATATTGTTTATGAAAACTGTTTTTAAGCTGCAAAAACTATACAATTGTGATTTTCAAACTTTTCTCATGTAAAAATTACTTAGTTGCAACCTACATGTTGTGAACTTCACCATCCAGTGGCTAAAATATAAGAAGACATGAAAAATGCTGAAATAATAGGAGAATTTCTAGTTGTTGTCAAGGTGACCAACTAATGTGGGTTTCTGGCTATTTCTCTGACATCCAACTTTGAGATGACACAAAAAATGGTTAAAAGTTTGATGGGTTTGAGAGATGCACATGAGAGTTGTGGGGAAGTCCCAGGGAAGACAGAATGCAGCTGAGTCCTGCGATGGGAGAGAGAGCATTACAGAGGAGGGGAGGCTGGGATGACTCAGATGGGTGATAGACTGGGTTTCTATTTCAGATATGCCCCTTTTTCCCCTCACGATTGCTCATTGCTAAATACAGCAATACCAGACACGAGCTCAGCAAAAACATGAAGGAAACAGTAGGGGGCCCTGAAGCCTGATTAGGTGAGTACCTAATATGTGCAGGTAGACCAGTTGGCCTTTGCAACTCACTCCTTCTCTGCACCCCATAAACCATCTTGCAGAAGAGCATGGCCTTGCTCAGAGGCACAGGATACAACCCTGAGAGGCCCAGTTATCTGGGGACAGGGCAGTGAAGAGGGAAGTTCTTTGCCTTTCTTTCTGTTCAAATTTCCATAAGGGGACTCCAAGTTTACATGGCAATATCACCAGACATGTGAGGAGCACAACTTCAACAAAATAGAGTTGACNCGTGGCCTTGGTGTTATCAGCACCGCACTCTCCCGAGTGAGCCACGGGCCGGCCCACTATCAGCAATTCTATTTCAACCATAGCCAAATCCCAATCTCTGAAAACCAGTAGTAGCTAGAAAGGAATATTTATTTGGCTGCCTCTCTGTCATCAAGGAAGCTGCGATTAGTATTTTAATATTATTCTTTCTAGTATCAAACGAACAAGCAAACGACAACAAAAAAACATGGACTTGGAATCATGGGTCTAGATTCAGATCTACTTCTTAGCAATGGGCCCTCTTCTAACTGCTGCAAACCTGAATGAATTTTATTCTTCTACAGTGTAACAATGTTTGCATTGTATCTTTCTAGCAATTAACATCTTGAGGAGCAATGATGACCTAATTTTAAAACGTGTGTGGTAAAGCTTATTTCAGAATGCACAATGAAGTGACTGTTAAAAGAAATGGCCCTCTTCTCCTGAGTATGGCATTGCTGACATCACAAAAAATGGAATCTCTATCCCATCTCCTTCTGTTAGAAAGCAGAGAGTTTTTTAAAAAAACGAAGACTACCACTTTTAATTGTATTTCGTTTCCTTTTGCTGCAGAGGTAATATTCTTTTTATCTGAAGATGATTATTCTTTCCTCATAACTTCAGTACAGATAGTATTATTCAACCCTGGGTCCAGAGATGTGAAATACTGACAATTTTGCCCAATTTGTTACCCAAGGGTTTGATACAGGAAATTTACTTTTCTTAAGAATAATCGAGAAGGAATTTATTTTATTTTATTTTTTTGTTGACTTCAGGTTTTAAGCTAAAATCACTGCTATTTTCATAATAAGTTGTAAGTCTTAGAGAGACTGTGATGAGGCTCTTGCCTAAACAATAAACCAGGTTCTCACAAAATTGTGCTCTCCACTTTATTTCTTTCCTCTTTTGTAGCATCCCGTATGTGGCAATGGGATAGGCTGGGCAAAGACATGAGTTTTGGTTTCACCCAGCCCTAGCTTGGGATCCTCATTACATATGTTATTTTTTGAGACTTTGGACACAGCACTAGACCATGTTCAACACCCTCTTTCTTCATTTGAATGAAAAGAATAGGAATAAGCACATGAGATATTGTGAAGATTAGGTACTTGTTCAAACATAGAGTATTTTAAACAAATTATAAGGTGGTTGTTACCTCTACGACTTCCATTTGCTTCAGTAATCTGGATTTCCTACTTGTTTCCTTTCCCCTCATTTTCCAAACCAGTACCATTTAACCATGGCATGGGGTTTCTTCCAGAGCAGAGCTTATTAGAGGGATGCTTTGTCATATTCATTAATCACTTTTACTTATAGTTCTTCTATAATCGGATGGACCAAGGGTTGGTGAACAGTGGCTCATGGGCCACATCTGCTGCACTGTTTGTTTTTGTACAGCTTGCAAGCTAACAGTAGCTTCTACATTTTTAAATGCTTGGAAAAAGATTGTGACACATGAAAATTATATGATATTCAAATTTAAGTGTCTATAAGTAAAATTTTATTGGAACACATCCAAGCTCATTCATTTACATATTGCCTATGGATGCTTTTGCACTACAACCACAGAATTTAGCAGTTGTGACAAAGGTTGCAAGGCATGAAAATGCTAAAATATTTACTATCTGGCACTGTATGGAAAAAGTATGCCAACCAACCTTTGATATAGAGAAAGGATTTACACTTGGATAAATCTGACTGCCAGTTCAAGCTCTGATACTTGCTAGTCATTTGACCTTTTAAGGAATCACTTTTTTTTTTTTTTTTCCTTTTTATCTTTTTTACTGACTGGTAACGGGATCGCAACCCTCAGTGTTGCGCCTGCACTGGGGACCGGCAACGGGATCGCAACCCTCGGTGTTGCGCCTGCACCACACTCAACCAGTGAGCGGGAACTGGTCTCCACATGGGATCCTAACCCTCGGCGGGAGTGCT
>NW_007727097.1:96515-102358 GCF_000696425.1 Galeopterus variegatus
AGTTTACATGGCAATATCACCAGACATGTGAGGAGCACAACTTCAACAAAATAGAGTTGACAGAATACAGAATCAAGAACAAGTGGACTGAAATTAATGAGCCAGACAGAACAGGCAGTTAAAATATTTTCAAAGAATAAAAGAAGATATTTGTAACATGAAAGAGAGATAACCAATTATAAGGAAAGAAATTGGACTTACTAAACAGGAAAAGTACAGCAGTTGAAATAAATTATTGTATGGATGGATAAACAGAATATATACAGCAAAAGAAGAAATTACTGATCTGAAAGATCAGGGTAAGAACTTTTCCTAGAAGTCATCTGCTGTGGGTTGAATGTGTCCCCAAAAGTTCATGTGTTGTAAACTTAATCCCCAGCTTAATAGTGTTAAGAGGATGGAAAATCTGATTGTGGTATTTTAAAGGTGGGGCCTTTAAGAGGGGATTGAATAGATTAATTCATTCATGGAGTAATGGGCTAATGGTTTAATGGGTTATCATGGGTGTAGACTGGTGGCTTTATAAGGAGAGTACATGAAAGTCTTGCCAATCTCCCCATGTGATGTTTTGTGTTGCTATGAGACTCTGTACAGAGCCCCCACCAAGAAGAGGGCCCTCATCAAATGCGTCCCCTGAACCTTGGACTTCCCAGCCTCCAAAACTGTAATAAATAAATGTCATTTCTTTATAAGTTACCCAGTTTCAGGTATTCTGTTATAAACAACAGAAAATAGACTAATATAGCATCCTAAAGAAATGAAAAGATAGAAAACATAACAACATAGCTAGCTACTAGACATAAAGGTAGAAGTAGGGGCTGACCCCGTGGCTCACTCGGGAGAGTGTGGCGCTGGGAGCGCAGAAGCGCTCCCGCCGTGGGTTCGGATCCTATATAGGATGGTCGGTGTGCGCAGCGCGGGCAACACCAAGCCAAGGGTTACGATCCCTTTACCGGTCACATAAGGAAAAAAAAAAAAAAAAAGTAGAAGTAGGATATCAAGCTCTTTAAAAAGGAATTCTGGAAGAGAGAAATATTAAGAGGAGAAGTATTTGAAGAAATATTGTCTGAGACTGTCTCAATTTTAAAAGGCACACAGTGTGACATAGATTACAGAAAACACACTTTGTTATAAAAAGGTAAAATTTTAGAAGATCATAGAGAAAATTCCAAAAGCTTTCAAAAAGAAAAAGCAACTAACTGATGTCATACTTCTCAAAAGCAGCACTGGATACATGAAGCCCAAAGAGCAACACTCTCACTATTTTTAAAGGGAATACAGAAGTTTATGTCCAGCTTAAAAGTGAGGATAAAATAAAGATATCCTTGAATGTACAAAGCCACGGCCTTTGGGGCCACTGTCCCTCTCTAAAAGCCTCCTGTGATCACCTTGTGGACTTGATGGTCAAGCCTATTCCTTTGTCGTATATTTCAAGAACTTTTATTTGGAATTAAAAGCCAAAATTTTTACTTGTGTCCTCTAGGACAATTGTACCTCATGAATGTGGTGAATTTAGAAAGCTGATATTCTGGGGCTGGCCAGTTAACTCAGTTGGTTAGATCATGGTGTTAATAGCACCAAGGTCAAGGGTTCAGATTCCCATACTGGCCAGCCACCAAAAGAAAAAGAAAGAAAGAAAGCTAATCTCCTACCCAAGTGGCAGAAAAAAGGGTAATGGCTACATGAAATACGAAAAAAAAAAAAAATCAACCTGGATTAATATCTCAAAATATCTTCTATAAAAATGCCATAATGAAGATATAAACAAAGTGCTCAGGGAACAAAAACTATGAGGAGGCCTGGACTCCAGATTGGTATGGTTTTAAGAAAGCCACAGTTCTGGTAGGGTAAGAAAGTCTCTGATAAATATGTGACCCACACAGCAATCTTGAGCGCCAGAAAGTGCAATCTTTCACGTCCACACTGTGCAGTCATGTTCNGATCAGGGTAAGAACTTTTCCTAGAAGTCATCTGCTGTGGGTTGAATGTGTCCCCAAAAGTCCATGTACTGTAAACTTAGTCCCCAGCGTAATAGTGTTAAGAGGATGGAAAATCTGATTGTGGTATTTTAAAGGTGGGGCTTTTAAGAGGGGATTGAATGGATTAATTCATTCATGGAGTAATGGGCTAATGGTTTAATGGGTTATTATGGGTGTAGACTGGTGGCTTTATAAGGAGAGTACATGAAAGTCTTGCCAATCTCCTCATGTGATGTTTTGTGTTGCTATGAGACTCTGTACAGAGCCCCCACCAAGAAGAGGGCCCTCATCAAATGCGTCCCCTGGACTTTGGACTTCCCAGCCTCCAAAACTGTAATAAATAAATGTCATTTCTTTATAAGTTACCCAGTTTCAGGTATTCTATTATAAACAACAGAAAATAGACTAATACAGCATCCTAAAGAAATGAAAAGATAGAAAACATAACAACATAGCTAGCTACTAGACATAAAGGTAGAAGTAGGGGCCAACCCCATGGCTCACTTGGGAGAGTGTGGCGCTGGGAGTGCAGAAGCGCTCCCACCGTGGGTTCGGATCCTATATAGGATGGCCCGTGCACGCAGTGAGGGCGACACCAAGCCAAGGGTTACGATCCCTTTACCGGTTACATAAGAAAAAAAAAAAAAAAGGTAGAAGTAGGATATCAAGCTCTTTTAAAAAGGAATTCTGGAAGAGAGAAATATTAAGAGGAGAAGTATTTGAAGAAATATTGTCTGACACTGTCTCAATTTTAAAAGGCACACAGTGTGACATAGATTACAGAAAACACACTTTGTTATAAAAACGTAAAATTTTAGAAGATCATAGAGAAAATTCCAAAAGCTTTCAAAAAGAAAAAGCAACTAACTGATGTCATACTTCTCAAAAGCGGCACTGGATACATGAAGCCCAAAGAGCAACACTCTCACTATTTTTAAAGGGAATACAAAAGTTTATGTCCAGCTTAAAAGTGAGGATAAAATAAAGATATCCTTGAATATACAAAGCCACGGCCTTTGGGGCCACTGTCCCTCTCTAAAAGCCTCCTGTGATCACCTTGTGGACTTGATGGTCAAGCCTATTCCTTTGTTGTATATTTCAAGAACTTTTATTTGGAATTAAAAGCCAAAATTTTTACTTGTGTCCTCTAGGACAATTGTACCTCATGAATGCGGTGAATTTAGAAAGCTGATATTCTGGGGCTTGCCAGTTAACTCAGTTGGTTAGATCATGGTGTTAATAGCACCAAGGTCAAGGGTTCAGATTCCCATACTGGCCAGACACCAAAAGAAAAAGAAAGAAAGAAAGCTAATCTACCCAAGTGGCAGAAAAAAGGGTAATGGCTACATGAAATACGAAAAAAAATCAACCTGGATTAATATCTCAAAATATCTTCTATAAAAATGCCATAATGAAGATATAAACAAAGTGCTCAGGGAACAAAAACTATAATGAGGAGGTCTGGACTCCAGATTGGTATGGTTTTAAGAAAGCCACAGTTCTGGTAGGGTAAGTAAGTCTCTGATAAATATGTGACCCGCACAGCAATCTTGAGCGCCAGAAAGTGCAATCTTTCACGTCCACACTGTGCAGTCATGTTCNCACCAAGCCAAGGGTTACGATCCCTTTACCGGTTACATAAGAAAAAAAAAAAAAAAGGTAGAAGTAGGATATCAAGCTCTTTTAAAAAGGAATTCTGGAAGAGAGAAATATTAAGAGGAGAAGTATTTGAAGAAATATTGTCTGACACTGTCTCAATTTTAAAAGGCACACAGTGTGACATAGATTACAGAAAACACACTTTGTTATAAAAACGTAAAATTTTAGAAGATCATAGAGAAAATTCCAAAAGCTTTCAAAAAGAAAAAGCAACTAACTGATGTCATACTTCTCAAAAGCGGCACTGGATACATGAAGCCCAAAGAGCAACACTCTCACTATTTTTAAAGGGAATACAAAAGTTTATGTCCAGCTTAAAAGTGAGGATAAAATAAAGATATCCTTGAATATACAAAGCCACGGCCTTTGGGGCCACTGTCCCTCTCTAAAAGCCTCCTGTGATCACCTTGTGGACTTGATGGTCAAGCCTATTCCTTTGTTGTATATTTCAAGAACTTTTATTTGGAATTAAAAGCCAAAATTTTTACTTGTGTCCTCTAGGACAATTGTACCTCATGAATGCGGTGAATTTAGAAAGCTGATATTCTGGGGCTTGCCAGTTAACTCAGTTGGTTAGATCATGGTGTTAATAGCACCAAGGTCAAGGGTTCAGATTCCCATACTGGCCAGACACCAAAAGAAAAAGAAAGAAAGAAAGCTAATCTACCCAAGTGGCAGAAAAAAGGGTAATGGCTACATGAAATACGAAAAAAAATCAACCTGGATTAATATCTCAAAATATCTTCTATAAAAATGCCATAATGAAGATATAAACAAAGTGCTCAGGGAACAAAAACTATAATGAGGAGGTCTGGACTCCAGATTGGTATGGTTTTAAGAAAGCCACAGTTCTGGTAGGGTAAGTAAGTCTCTGATAAATATGTGACCCGCACAGCAATCTTGAGCGCCAGAAAGTGCAATCTTTCACGTCCACACTGTGCAGTCATGTTCTTCATTGGAAATGCTGAGAATTTCCTGGAGATAGTGACACTGGAATGTGCATCACAATTTGAGTAAGTAAAAGAAATCCACTTTTTCTTTACGTTTGAATAGCATGATGCAAAACATTGAGTTTCTCCATGCTTCTTATTCATCAACATTTTCAAAAGCAAAAGATCCTTTAGACACTGAAACATGAGGTTATTTTTAATTTTTAATGCAGAATCAGAGAAGCTCCTTTTAGCTCTGTGGTCAGTGGACTAGATGTAAAAATGCTGCCTGGTATAGAAAGTGGACTCTTAATTTTTGCATTATATTTCTGTTACATTTCCATGCAACAGTTCTACACCGGATGGTGTTAAGTCTTTTTATTCCATTACTACCAACATTTCCTAAGAATACATTTCTATGTTCATTATAGTTGAACCCTTTTTATTTCATTTCTGTGTTACATTTAGGTGTAGTGCATTTGGGGAAAGAATGAAGTATACTTATTTATGCGCTCTTTCTAGTCTTGGTTTTCTTTATTTTTATAGCAGTTTTCAGAAATTGAACAGAAAGTTCCCCAACCCACCCTTCCCACATACCAGTTTCTCCTATTTATTGAAATGTTATGTTACTTTTTTACATTTTTACAATTATGAATCAATATTGATATATTATTAACTTAATTTTACATTTTTTGTATTGTATAGTTCTATGGGTTTTGACAAATACATATTGTCATGTATTCACCACCCTAAAAATCCTCTGTGCTCCACCTGCTCATCCCTCCTTCCCTCCTTCCCTCATCCCCTGAAATCCTGGCAACCACTATTTTTTGTTTGTTTGTTTGTTTTCCATTACCTCAAACACTTATCATTTCTTTCTGTTAGGAACACTCAAAATCCTCTCTTCTAGCTATTTGAAACTTTTCAATAAATTATTGTTTGTTATAGTCCCCCTGCAATGCTATAGAACACTAGATATTCCTCTTAACTAGCTGGACTCCTGCATATGCTAACCCACCTCTTTCAAACCCCCGTTATCCCTGCCCCTTTCCAACCTCTGGTAACAGCCATTCTACTCTCTACTTCAATCAACTTTCTTAGCTTCCACATATGAGTGAGAACATGTGATATTTCTCTTTCTGTGCCTGGCTTACTCCACCTAACATAATGTCCTCCAAGCTCATCCATGTTGCCGCGAATGACAGCATTTTATTCTTTTTTTTTATGAGTAAGTAGTATTCCATTGCATATATATGTCACGTTTTCTTTATTCATT
>NW_007727097.1:102830-104637 GCF_000696425.1 Galeopterus variegatus
TTTTTTTTTATGAGTAAGTAGTATTCCATTGCATATATATGTCACGTTTTCTTTATTCATTCATCTGTTGATGGATGTTGGGTCGATTCCATATCTTGGCTATTGTGAATAGTGCTGCAATAAACATGGGAGCGCAGATATTTTTTCGAAATACTGATTTCTTTTCCTTTGGACATATACCCAGTAGTGAAATAGCTGGATTATATGGTAGTTCTATTTTCAGTTTTTTGAGAAATTTCCATACTGTTTTCCATAATGGCTGTACTAATTTACATTTCCACCGACAGTGTATATAAGAGTTCCCCTTTCTCTATATCCTTACCACCATTTATTTTCTGTCTTTTTGATGGTAGCCTTTCTAACTGGAGTGAGATGATATCTCATAGTTTTGATTTGCATTTCCTTGGTTATTAGCGATGTTGAGCATTTCTGTCATATACCTGTTGGCCATTTGTATGTCTTCTTTTGAGAAATGTCTATTCAGATCATTTGCCCATTTTTAAATTGGATTTGGTTTTTTGCTATTGAGTTGTCTGAGTTCCTTGTATATTCTGGATGTTAATCTTTTGTCAGACGCATAGTTTGCAAATATTTCCTCCTATACTGTAGGCTGCCTCTTCACTCTGTTGATTGTTTCTTTTGCTGTGCAGAAGGTTTTTAGTTTGATATAGTCCCCTTTGCTTTTGTTGCCTGTGATTTTAAGGTCTTATTTATCACATTTTTGTATAGTCCAATGTCCTGAAGCATTTCCACTGTGTTTTCTTCTAGCAGTTTCATGGTTTCGAGTCTTACATTAATGCCTTTAATCCATTTTGAGTTGACTGGACATCTGGCTTTGCTCCGACCTCTGTGCCCTCTGTATACTCTACTTGTGAGGAGTGTAATCATTTCTATGTTATTCCTATACCAATGGATTCATACCGCAATAATAATATGAACAGCTGCCAATTACAAGCCACGTGTGACGAATTGAGTGATAAGCAATATGCATCCAGCTACGTCACTTAATCTTTACAGACAACACTGTGAAGTACTTCTGATTATCATCTTCAATTTATTTATGAGGAAACCAGGGATCAGAGAAATGAATTAAATTTATCCAAGCCTGATACCTAGGAAATGGTATGAACAAGTTTGAATTCAGGTCTTTCTGATTCTAAAACTTCACTTTAATACTATTCTTTGTTGTTATATAATAAGGATATTATTATTATTATTGTTGTTGTTGTTATTATTATTTTATCGTCATCACCATCATCCTCCTCCTCATCATCATCATTATCCCACAGCCAGGGAATAATTCCTCGGTGCTCTGAGGCAGTTTGCTCATATCTGGTCTCTTGATCCTGAATCTTCAGTTTATTCCATCAGATATTCACACTTGAGTAATCATGCTAGGGTTGATACCTACCAGCACCACATGGAACACGTGTCTAGAGCCTAACAACACCTCCTGTTTTATTTTCTGTCCATAAAAGTTTTGCAAGGTACCTAGAGAAGAGAAACAAGCACCAGCATACAGATGGAGAAAGTGAGGCTGAAGGAACACATATGACTCATCCAAAGCTAGAAAGTGGCTGCTTTCAGTTGTGAAATAAAGTTTTCTGAAACAAAGTAATCCAGAGGTTTCCCATGACATCATATTGACTAGTACAGTGCCTCTGACAAGAACGTGATCAATCCGTGCAGGTCAAATTAATGGGAGAATCAATAAAGTCATTATAAACCCCTTGTAGGCAGAGATTGTTCTATTTCCCTTCCTTCCTTCCTTCCTTCCTTCCTTCCTTCCTTCCTTCCTTCCTTCCTT
>NW_007727097.1:105637-107063 GCF_000696425.1 Galeopterus variegatus
GCACCCAGGTGTCCTGAGTTATGGACTTAAGTATAAAGAATGGGTAGCTCTGATCCGTGGCAACCTCCATCCCCAGGATGCCCCCGGGAAGGGGCATGGGGAGGCCACTACTGCTGTTGGAGGCTGTTGCTGCCAGTGTCCCAGGGACCCTCTGAGAAGCTGCCACTGCTGCAGCTGAGGACCGAGCTTGTGTCATCTGCCACCAGCTCCTGGGATCTTTCCCAATTACCTGGCATGGACCTGCATGTGAGGCATCTTGGAACGCAGCCAGGCATGTCAGGTGTCTGGGGACCCAGTCTGTACAATGGGTTTGAGGGTCTGAGCCTTAGCTCTGACAATATAAATGGAAACTTAGTGTAACTGAAATAATGAAACATTTTGGCTTTAGTTATGAATCCAAGGGGATTTCCGGTCCTTCCAGGCTTTATAAGTGTTCTTTGGTAATGTGAGACCTTTAGTAGTTAGGTAGTAACTCACTTCAGTTTGTGAGTGTTTTGCTTTTTCTTCCAGTTCCGTGTTGGATTATTTGCTGTTCCTACCACTTAAACTCTGCACTGGAACTGATTTGTTGTCCTTTGCTTACTACTAAATGGGGACCAGCACTTGAGCTCTGTGGTTGAGCTAAATTGTTGCTCTGCTGCTGATTCCCTGGGGAAGGCTTTTTGTGCAGATCAGGTTTTAATGATTGACTTTATAGGTATTTTTGGTCTCGTGAGATCTGGTGCACCTGGGTTGTATAGGAACTCTGGTCTGNCCCCTCATTCCTGCAGGGGAGACCAGGGGGCTTCCAGTGGTGTCTTGGTCATTGCTGGGCTAGGGGCAGATGTCAGGGGTGTGTGGCTGAAGCCCTCATCCCCCACCACCCCAGCTTGGGAGCCCAGGGTGCTTCCTGTGGCAGCTGGTTGTCATTGCTGGGCTGGTTGCTGGTGTCAGTGATGCTGAGGCCCCCAGGCCTCCCTCCTCTTTGGCTTGGTAGCCATTGGGAAAATATAGGAAAATGGTCAGGGCCCCTCAGATGTTCAGAATCTTGTGAGCATTTGATGTAAATAGGCATATGCGCTCAGGTGCTCCTTGGTTATCATCTAATGTAATTGCGCATGTGCACTCAGGTGTCCTGAGTTATGGACTTAAGTATAAAGAATGGGTAGCTCTGATCCGTGGCAACCTCCATCCCCAGGATGCCCCCGGGAAGGGGCATGGGGAGGCCACTACTGCTGTTGGAGGCTGTTGCTGCCAGTGTCCCAGGGACCCTCTGAGAAGCTGCCACTGCTGCAGCTGAGGACCAAGCTTGTGTCATCTGCCACCAGCTCCTGGGATCTTTCCCAATTACCTGGCATGGACCTGCATGTGAGGCATCTTGGAACCCAGCCAGGCATGTCAGGTGTCTGGGGACCCAGTCTGTACAATGGGTTTGAGGGTCTGAGCC
>NW_007727097.1:108640-109983 GCF_000696425.1 Galeopterus variegatus
TTAAACGGGCAATGGCACAGAAACGAGACTGTAATCATCCTTTCAGCCGTCTTCTTATTGTCACATTATGTTTTTAAATTTCCATCCTTTCAGGTGGATTTGCTGGAAGAATGTCAGTGAGTAGAACCGGCCATGCACTGACCATTAACTTAATAAAGGAGACTCAGCTAATTTCCTTAGAGCTCAGCCCTGAAAATGAACTTCCAGTCCTACCAGAATAATAATCACTGTGTAACACACTGATCCTCATCCTCAGTGAGCTTTATGAGCATTAAAAAATGAGTCCTGACTACACCTCTGTGACGCTGAAAAGCACACACTCCCCTCCACGGTGAATGGGCGTGGTGAGGTGTAATCAGGAAACATTCTTTTCCTGCCCCCCACCCCTTTTTTCTTACTAAACAAACAGAAAAGAAAAGAAAAAAGGCAATTTCATTTCAAGCAGAACTTAAATGGATCCCAAGTGCTGACATTTCAGCTTCCTCTTATTAATGCGAACTGAATTATCTTTTTTTTTTTTCCCTTCCCATTTCGGCTAGAAGCCACTGGTTGTGGCTGTTTCAGAAGACTGCAAACAGAGCCCAGTATCTCAGGCTCTGCTGGACGCTAAAGCACACTAGTGGCTTGCTGATGAGAAGAGCCTCTGCCCTTCCATTCAGCTCTCCTCAGCCAGTGGTGCCAACATTCTGTCATCTGGGAGTTGCCCTTGACTCTTCTTGATCCCTAATTTCCCACAGAATCCAATTTCTGTGGATTCTGTCTCCTAAATGTCAATTAAATCCGTTTCTTCCTGTCCACACCCACTCCTCTTAATTGCTGCTGCCGTCATCTCTTGTCCTTAGGACTGGAAGTGCCTCCCTGCTGGTCTTCCTGATTCCATTTCATGCCCCTCTGTCTATGAAGCTCATTTCTGACACTGCAATCTGCCATAATCACTCCCCTGCTTACAACTCTCCAAAAGCTCCCAGTGTCATAGGATAATGTAAAGAGTGTACATTCATATGCTGTGGCAGATTAAAGATGTCTCAAAACTTCTTGGCATTCACGGGATCTACTTTTTTCTCCCCTTGAACCTAGGCTCGTCTATGACTTCTTTCAACAGAGTATGCCATAAATGACTTTATCCTAATTCTGGGTCTCATTTTAAGAGAACTGTCACCTTCAGCCTTGTTCTCTTGGAGCCATGCACCAACATGTAAAATACCCAAACACCGTACTGAAGAGGCCACTTGGGGAAGTCCTAAGATTACATCGAGAGAGAAAGAGGCCTTGCTGAACCCAGCCTTCCAGTCATCCCCCCAAAGTTCTGGGCATCAGTGAAGCTGTTTTGAACTTTCCGGATT
>NW_007727097.1:110529-112993 GCF_000696425.1 Galeopterus variegatus
TAATGTAAAGAGTGTACATTCATATGCTGTGGCAGATTAAAGATGTCTCAAAACTTCTTGGTATTCACGGGATCTACTTTTTTCTCCCCTTGAACCTAGGCTCGTCTATGACTTCTTTCAACAGAGTATGCCATAAATGATTTTATCCTAATTCTGGGTCTCATTTTAATAGAACTGTCACCTTCAGCCTTGTTCTCTTGGAGCCATGCACCAACATGTAAAGTACCCAAACACCGTACTGAAGAGGCCACTTGGGGAAGTCCTAAGATTACATCGAGAGAGAAAGAGGCCTTGCTGAACCCAACCTTCCAGTCATCCCCCCAAAGTTCTGGGCATCAGTGAAGCTGTTTTGAACTTTCCGGATTGCCCAGTCACCAACTGGATACAACTGAGTAACCCCAGTCACCACATGGAGCAATCGGGCTAATAGAAGGGGAAAGGGGGAATATAGGGCGGACAGGTGGGCGATAATGCTATGAAAACAGAGATACCCTATACCTCCTATACTGGAGCACACAGCAGCATAGTACATGTGTGGGGGGGTGGGATGAAGGGGCAGGTGTATCAGGGGAAGCTTCCTATTGGAAACAAAAATGTGTAAACCAGTACCTAAATATGAATCATCCTTGGACATATTTTGCCAACCTGCTTTCTTAGGAGACCCATGTGCAAGGTTCTGCATAACTAAGATTCTGAGAGCTGAAATCTCTTTTTGTATTCTAGAACACTCTTTCAATATTGCTTTTGGTATTGTGTCTGAGTTCCTTTTGGAGCAAATCTTATCTAGGGATTTGACAGAACACTCCCCAATTTGATACACCTATCAGTTCCAATCATTCTATATGCCATTTAGATTCTTGGCTTCAGTTCGAAATAGCCTCCTTGGGGAAGCAGAATTTTCTTGTCTTCTAAGAATTTAGGTGCCCTTTTAATCCTTCCATGAGTGCCTATGGAGCACACATCAGAAGCCCAACCCTCAGTTAGACATAGATGAACAGGAAGAGATATAAAATATGTGACTCCCAGATTCGGATAATTTGCAGGAAAATGCTACAGTGGAAAGAACTCTGAACTTTACATCAGAAGTGGATGCAGATCCTGGTCTGGCCATCAACCCCTAGCAAGGGTGGCTGACTGAAAGCAAAAGGGGGAAGATAGCGTGGAAAGGTGGATTACTGAGAAGCCTATCTATTGGACCAAAGAGTTCAGGCTCAGTATCAGAAGCCATGGGCCAAATGTGTTTGCTTTGCCCATCTGATGATTTTTTAAAAACTTGTGCAAACATCTACATGTCCAAAAATTTCACATGGAAATAAATATTTATTTGTTCTCTTGAAAAATTAGGAGATATATCAATACAGGACACACATTTTCGTATGGCAAAAATAGACTGCAAAAAAAAAAAAAAAAAACAAGCCCTCTTTTCTTTGCCGCTATTACCACCATTTCCTTCCTTTTGTCTCCTCACTAGTGGTGCACACTATGTATATTTAATTCATTGGTCTGACCCGGTAGCAATTGTTCTAGTTGTCTGTTGCTGCATAACAACTATCCCCCAAATTAGTGTCTTAATATAACAACCATTTTATATCATGATTTTGCAAATCAAAAACTTAGGCATGGCTCAGCTGGGAAAAGCTTATGTTCCATATGACATTGGCTGATGCACTATGGTAGGTAGACCGGTGGACACTTTCCAATTGGATTTCTTTCCTATGTCTTCAATTATTTGTATGCAAGTCCATTTCTTGCCCCTCCCAGAGTGATTGTTCTCATTTCTTTGATCATATCATGTCATATCATGATCATACAATGTTATTAATTACTATTTGTGACTCTCTGCTTCCCACCAAATTCAGTCCCACTCCTTCCAATAGCATTCACGTAGTTGTATCTGTGCCCTGACTGTACAGACACCACTGACTTCAGTGAAAATAATTTACTCACAGGGTCCTGAATTTACCTTGGGCCTTTTCTATGCTATACTTCTGTTTGTAGTATTCCAGTCTCCTGAAATGTTTCATGTACTTCTGTATGCCCATCCAATTCCGCCTTCTCTTCAGCAGCCATTTCAAGTTTTCCTTTAGCTTCTCCACATGAAGTTACACATTATTGACATCACCTCTTTTTCAATCACGTTGGATTTGAGACCACTTATGGCTTGCCACTTACTGGCACAATAATTGAACAGGCCACTTAACACCTTTGGGCCTCACTTTCCTCATTTCTAAACTGAAGTTATATTAATGCTGGGATTTTTAGCTCTCGGATCAACATAATACCCCAAATCTTTACCAAGACCTACCAGACTCCCCATGACCTAGTCCTTGTCTATCTTTTCTGTATCATCCTCTTACTATTTAGTGGTAGGTAGACGCCCCTAAGGCCCCCCACCCCTTGGCACATACTGAACCTCTCAAAACCTAAATTTTCCCCTTTTAATAGCTGGAGCAGTGATATAGAA
>NW_007727097.1:114311-115021 GCF_000696425.1 Galeopterus variegatus
TTATTTATTTAAATTTTATTTTGTCAATATACAATGTGGTTGATTATTGTGGCCCATTATTGAAACCTCCCTCCCTCCTCCCTCACCCCCTTCCCTCCCAGCAACCTCCTATCTGTTTGCTTGTCATATCAACTTCAAGGAATTGTGATTGTTGTGTCTTCTTCCCTCCCTCCAGGTTGTTTGTGTGTTTATTTATTTATTTTTAGCTCCCACAAATAAGTGAGAACATGTGGTATTTCTCTTTC
This sequence comes from Galeopterus variegatus, assembly GCF_000696425.1. Lineage (NCBI taxonomy): Eukaryota > Metazoa > Chordata > Mammalia > Dermoptera > Cynocephalidae > Galeopterus > Galeopterus variegatus. The sequence goes on from NW_007727097.1 coordinate 114,557, forward strand.
TATGCCTGACTTGTTTCACTTAATATAATTCTCTCTAGGTCCATCCATGTTGTTGTGAATGACACTATTTCATTCTTTTTTATAGCTAAGTAGTATTCCATTGTGTAGATACACCACGTTTTCCATATCCACTCATCTGATGATGGACATTTGGGCTGGTTCCAACTCTTAGCTATTGTAAATAGTGCTGCAATGAATATTGGGGAACAGGTATAACTTCGACTTGATGATTTCCATTCCTCTGGGTATATTCCCAGAAGTGGGATAGCTGGGTCATATGGTAGATCTATTTGCAATTGTTTGAGGAAACTCTATACCATTTTTCATAGAGGCTGCACCATTTTGCAATCCCACTAACAATGAATGAGAGTTCCTTTTTCTCCGCAACCTTGCCAGCATTTGTCATTCTCAGTCTTTTGGATATTAGCCATCCTAACTGAGGTGAGATGGTATCTCAGTGTGGTT
>NW_007727097.1:116754-117498 GCF_000696425.1 Galeopterus variegatus
CTGCAAACAGGGACAGTTTGACCTCATCTTTTCCAATATGGATGATGCCCTTTATTTCCTTCTCTTCATAAACTATTTTGAACTTATTCAAAATAATAAGAAAACCATACCTTACAGGTAACTTCTGTGTGCTATGCCTTTTTTTTTTTTTTTACCCTTATAGGTCCAGACTTCTTCCTCAAATGACAAAGCCCTGTAAATCATCTTAGATACTGAATTGATGCCATTCAAGCTGTTTTACACCTCAACATTGTTGATACATAAGGCATAGTGTAGTTAAGACTTCCTACAACTCTCCTGGACTCCCTTCCTGGCACAAGGACTGAACGGGCCTGGCTATGGAAGTTGCTTTGGTCAATGAAATGTTAGTGAAAGTGACAGGTGTCATTTCTGGAACTAAGCTTCAAGAGCCAAAGGGCATTTCTCACATGTCCTCACCTCTGTTGGGATGATTGTGAAAACTCATCTTGATATGGAGACTCCTTTAGTGACAACAACTCTCAGAGCCTCCTTGCCCATCTGCTTTGCAAAAGCAGCATGGACAAACAATGTACTTTTGCTGGTCTAGACATGAAGATTTCCAGTCTGTCTGTTATCATAGTGCAATCTAACCTGTTTTTATTAATACATAAATTAACACCTAAAAGTGAGGGTGCTGCCATTCCCAAAATAGCAATACTAATATTATGATACAGGCTTATAGTTTGGCTGGTGGGCAGTGAGGAAGCTATTTTTGTTTGTTTG
>NW_007727097.1:117861-121602 GCF_000696425.1 Galeopterus variegatus
AAATTAACACCTAAAAGTGAGGGTGCTGCCATTCCCAAAATAGCAATACTAATATTATGATAAAGGCTTATAGTTTGGCTGGTGGGCAGTGAGGAAGCTATTTTTGTTTGTTTGTTTTTTCCTTTTTGTCTTTTTTCGTGTCTGGCAATGGATCGCAACCCTCAGTGTCGCGCCCGTACTGGACCGGGACTGGCAACGGGATCGCAACCCTCGGTGCTGCGCCCGCACCTCGCTCAGCCAGTGAGTGGGAACCGGTCTGTATGTGGGATCCGAACCCTCGGCGGGAGCGCCGCCACACTCCCAAGTGGCGCACTGTAGCAGTGCACCACTGGGCCGGCCCAGGCAGCTATTTTTGGAGGTTGGAAAATGGAGATCTATTTATGGAGTAGCAACTATTAGACACATTTTTACCCTGTGGAGCCTTGGGATTATATAATCAATGCACTTTTAGTTCTAAGGGAAGAGGTCAAAAGACAGAATGTATTGTCGTCTTGGAACATCATAGGTTTTGAGAATAAATGGAGATGACTGGGCCAGGGCTTTCTACTTCCCCTCCTGAGTTATTGGCAAGGGAAAGGGACTTCACAAGAGGTCTTCCCTTGGAGAGAGGTGACTATGTTACTTATTTTCAAATCAGTAGTGAGGACATGCAAAGCCCAAGTGAGCAAAAACATGTGTGTGCATTTCACAAGCTTTTATCAGGTATGTACTGAATACTTTCAATTTTCCTGGTTTGGGGAATATAAAGATGAAGACAGAGGCTGCTGCTCTCCAGGATCTCACGTTTCCTGGAGGGAAAGACAGGGATGTCCACAACTTGACATTAGACTGATGTGACCTTGAGCAATTTCCTTTACTCTTCTGAGCTTCAGTTTCCTCCACTATAAACCAGAGATAACAGTATTGATCATAGTAGATTGATGTGAAAATTAAGAGACATTCAGTGGTTGTTATTACTTTACAATGATATTTAAGTTATGACAAAAGAGAATGATCAGTGTTTTAATGAAGGCGCAACCAAGGCATAATGAAGGAATCCAGTAAAGGCTTTCTATTTGCTATAGGATCCAGGCAAAGCTGCTCAGAGAAGTGTTTATCCCAAGGTTACCGGATGGATAAGCAGGGGAATGGTATTTTCGGTAAAGGGTGAAGCATGTTCAAAAAGATGGTGCCCTGGTTGGGTGACTTTGGTTAGCAGTTAAGTTGTGTGTATTACATAATAGCTAGAGGAGAGGCTTTTGAATGTTTTTGCCACAAAGAAATGATAAATGCATGAGGTCATTGATACATTAACTACTCTGACCCAATCATTATACAACATACATATGTATCAAAACAGCAGATTGTACTCCATAAGTATATATAATTTCAATGTGTCAATTAAAATAAATTAATTAATTAAAAAAGAAGACGATGCCCTGGAGCAGCATTGCTCGTTCATGGCATTACAATAAGTTCTCTTCGCTGGACAAAGTGAGTCAATTGCCTGGTAGCAGCTGAGGTGAGAAGGATAAGAAGGGGTGTGATGCAAACCCACTCACCATTTCAGAAAGTGTTTTTTCCTTTTCTCTTCAATGGATGCTCCTTAAGGTAGACATGGAGCGGAAAAAATTGCATATGCAACTAAACTTTATTCCCATCACCATGTTTTTCTATTACCTCCCGATCCATTTTTCCACCCAAATTTATGCTTTCTTGGGCAGGAAGGAGCAAGCTCTGTGACTTTGGATGGCAGCAGTTTCCTTGTACTTGGTGCAAAGATCTTTTCAAATGAAAATCATGAGAAAACCCCTGCGTACTGTGCTTGGAGGGACTCTATATTCTACTCCTTATCTTACCCAGGAAAAAATGCTCCCAATTATCTGCCTGCCTCTTATTTGAAATAGTTCCATTTCACCATTCAACCCTGATAATTAAGCTAAACCTTTAAAATGGGTTTTTAATGGGGGAAACAGGCGGCAGGGAATGAGTTTATCTTGGTAAGTAAAGTTTCTCACAATCAAAGGCAGTCTAATTAAAGTTTGACAGCCTATGCGAATATGCACATTTAAAATGTTCAGCTCCTTAGAGATAAAACATGACAAGGAGGTGTATTAGCCAAGTGTCTGTATCCTTTCTCTAAGGCATTGGAGCATGGTACTCTAAAGAAATATGCAGACTTTTTGCTTGTTTGTTTTAAAACTGTAAAACTATTTTTTTTCCCAGATAAAAAGTGCTAGACAGCACTAATATATTGAAAGAATCAATATAGAGCTGCTCTGGGGTAACAGGATGGGCATGCCCCCACGGAAGTTCCCTGGACCCATTTTGGTGTCCAAGTCTTCCATGACGAGCCCCAAGGCTTTGAGCACACAGGGACAGCAAAGGGAGTGCTAGGCCAGGAGTCCTCTCTCTGATTTTCCTGTTTGATTTTAGGCGAAGCATTTTAGGCTTAGTTTCATCTGCTAACTTAAGAGTGCTTGACTGAATGATTATGGAAAGCCCTTGTGGCTGTATCATCCTGTGAATTCAAATAGATCCTTTAATGCAATTAGGGGTCGTGCTTAGAGTTAATATTAATAGCTGCTTCTCAAGGTCCTGGGCTATGTGCTTTATTTAAGTAATCTCTAATTCTCATTGCAGAGCTCATTTTTAGATTCTACTGTTTCTATATTATTGATAAGGAACATGAGACTCAGTGATGTTCAGATACTTGCCAAAGATTGCATAGTGTGTAAGTGAGAAATCCTGTAAGTGGAATCCGGCTCCACTAATTACAAACCCAGCACTCTTTTCATTATGCCAGCTAGTCTCTGACTGGGTAAAGGGAAAACTGTGGCTGGGTTTTAGGGCTTTCATTTTATATGTACAANCTCTGACTGGGTAAAGGGAAAACTGTGGCTGGGTTTTAGGGCTTTCATTTTATATGTACAAATAACTGATGCATATAATAGTAGTAGACTTTATACTCAGGTTATATTTTTGGCCAATAAGAAATTTAAATTCTTGGAGTAAAATAAACGTTTCCCTTCTGATTTAGCTATGAGAAAAACTAGGAATTAATGAAAACCATCTTGAAACATATAAAAATCTGGTCATATAGAAGTGCCTGTAGTAGGTGCCCCAAAGTATTTCTTAGATAACATACTATTTGAGGCTATAAGAAGTTGAGCTTAGACCAATGGGGGAAAAGTTAATTAATAACAATTTAAGGAAGAGCTCTCTGAAAGGATCATGTGGAGACTTTGGGAGATGTTGTGAGTCTCATGCCTGGAGGGCTATAAGCAGAGGTCACCTGCCTACTTAGCATGATTATTGTTGAGAAAACTCAAACACAGAATGGAGCATCACAGGACTGGAAGAGAAAGTCTTTGGGACACTTACGAAAGGGATTCTTTAGTGTAATTCCATTGGATCCTGAAGCCTAACCTTGCTCTCTCTAGGAAGAGGGGGTGGGCGAGTCACCACTCCCTGGGACAGTTTAATGTAGCAAAGCCAGCGTCAATGGGATAAGGATAAGTCACTCCAATCCCTGCAAAGTGAAATGAGCGGGTGAGGCACCAGGACACTGAAGGAGGCTTCCCCCCTGTGACTGCTGACTGTCCCCTGTGACCCCTGCTGTGTTTCCTTCCTTGCCAGCTCTCATCACTTGCAGTGATTATTTATTTCATTTACATGTGCTCTTGTGCATTTTCTGACTCCTTCACCATGTTAATTGTGTGAGTATGGGGGACGTCTCCATCTCGATGACCATTATATCAC
>NW_007727097.1:122748-123988 GCF_000696425.1 Galeopterus variegatus
CTTCACCATGTTAATTGTGTGAGTATGGGGGACGTCTCCATCTCGATGACCATTATATCACTAGTGCTATCAGGAGGACTGACACACCACAGTGCATGCTCAATAAACATTTGTTGTATAAACGAATGGAAGGAGGTCCGAAACCAAGGCAAAAATCAGAGCAGGTGAGGCCGTTGTGCTGGAAGAACTGAATGGAACTGGATTTCCACAGCTGAGACCGTTGCTCTGTGACTGTCAGCGTCAACCTGCTTCTTCGATCCAGCTGAAAGCCTCTGCAGGACCGGGCCCCATCCGCCCAGTTCTGTAAGCACCAGAAACCTGCTTTGTTGGTTGGAAATCACTCTTTCCCACTTGCTGGGGGGCTGCGATTCCATCTCCTCTTCTAGTGTTAGGTGGTCCTCTGGTTCTCCCAGGTGCTCCTGCATAAGCTTCACACGGCAAACTTCTGTGTTCCATCCTCCCAGGTATTGCTTGGTCTGCCAGCAAAGAATCCTTCTGGGATCTCGGATCTCACATCAGTTTACCATGAAACTGATCTCAGATCCTAACTTTGTAGCAGCCCTTGAAAGTAGTGGCTGTGGTGAATTTATTTCAGTGTTCTCATTCTTAGCATATTGTCTGGCTAAGGACATTTATTTGTAGGAAGGAAAGAAAGAAAAAAGGGAGGGAGGGAGAGAGGAAGGGAGGGAAAGATAGAGGAGAAAGGATGAAAGAAGGGAAAGAAAAGAGGAGGGGAGGGAGAGAAGGGAGGAAAGAAGATCAAGAGGGAAGAAAGAAATGAAAGGAGAGAGGGCAGGATGAAAGAAAGGAAGGGAGAGGCAGGCTCTCCCTCAGCCTAACATTTACGTGTCTCTGGCCTCAGGAAGCTGGATTTAGTTTCTTCTCTCCAAACTGTTGAAAGAAAGGGATGTCCTCCCACCCCACTGTGTCCTCCTGGAGTTTGGACACGAGCTTTTGTCCTACTGAGGGTCCTTTTCTCCATCCTAATCTGTGTGTTCTTTCTGTCCCTAAACAACGTCCTTGGAAAACGCAGTGTGGGATGCAACTCCTGACCCATCATTTACTACCTGTGTGTCCTAGAGCGAGAAACTTCAACTCATTCAGCTTTGGTTTTTGTATCTGTAAATTGGGGGTTAAAATTTACCTCCAGGCTTGGAGCCGGGGACCAGACCCCCCTTTCACAACCAGGCACACCACCAGTGCCAAGGAGCATGCCAAAAACATCACCTCCATGTGGGTG
>NW_007727097.1:124829-132814 GCF_000696425.1 Galeopterus variegatus
CACGGCCACCACAATAACCATGGCTGTCACAAAAGCAGCTAGAGGCCACAACCACCACTCATATGGTCCACCAACCACTGGAGTGCACTGACACAAGGAGAGTCACCAGCAGAGATAAGAAGAGGATGTCTCTCTCCACAAAGCCCATTCCAGAGTGACAAAAGAAGCATCTGCTCTACGATAACATTGGGGGACAGGATCATACCTCTCAGCATTGGACAGATCATCTAGGCAAGAAATCAACAGAGAAGCCATTACTATTTCAGAAGGAGAGAAGAAATTTAGGGTAATTAGAGGGGGGCGGGGGGAGAGTGAGGGAGATGGGGTGAGATCAGACAAGGAGCATAAAAATAAGTATTATTTGTAACCATATATGTGCTAGTAATATTGATTTGATCAACATATCTCAACGTTGAACCCCCAAAATATGTATAATCAAATTTGATTCAATAAAAGTTAAAAAATATATAATTTACCTCCAGAAGGTCATTAAATGAAAGAACACTTGCACAGTGCTTGTTATATGGTAAGTACTCAATAAATTCTCAGTTGTTTTCCTTCCCCTTAAAATGCCTTTTTTCTTGTGCTCCAACCAAATCAACACTGAGCCATGTTTACTTTGGGAGGAAGGCAAAGGAGCATATAGAATGGAGGGAGAGGCAGGGAGCAGTTCCATTAACAGATGCAGCCATCAGTGGCAAAGCCATTCTCTTCTTGGCACCTTCTGCTAGCTTTCTTTGCTGAGCAAAGATTTGAGCCCCAGATGCCATTTGATTTGCATGCTTGGGGGAATAATAAAAGAACCCTATTATGAAATGAAATGGCCTGTGATCTTATTGAGGAGCTGGAGATTGCTGCAGGGGGAAGGTTACTGTCCAGTGCAGCAAATTGTCCCTTGCAAAGAAGAAAATACTGCAACTTCTAAGAAAGAACAAAAGTGAAATTTCTAGGGCAAGGGATTCTGTGTGTGCTAGTAGAGACCACATATGAAGCAATACCTCACTCTGTGATCATCTAAGCAAAGAGTAAAAGTGGCAAAGTCTCTCCAAGCTTGGCAAGTTTTGAGAAAATGTCATCTTGGATAAATTGCTACATTCCTCATTTCCCCCTGCCACTACCATTTGATTTAATTTGGTTTGAATAAGAATTGAGAATTATTCTTTTCCTAGGAAATATCCCTCCCCGCTCCTGTCTCCACACCATAATAGCTGGTAATTTAATGATGGGCATCTGACCCAAGCTTATCCAACCAAAGTCCTTTATAGGAATTTCTCTCACCTTGAACTGAGAAAGTCAGTATGCTATGCTTCATTCATTAGAGTTCTAAAATGGGAAACTTGTAAGCTTCCTGTTGCAATATTTCCCAAACAAGGGGAATTTGACCATCATGAGAAGGCTGCTGAGCCATGGAAGGGGTGGAAAGGAGATGGCAGAAAGAGAGAGTCTTGATGTGTCTAAATCCTTGGTTTCAGTTCTTCTTGGAACCCACTGGTATCCCTGCCATTTCCTCATTATACTTGAGAAAAAGAAAAGCATCCCCTGATATCTGGGAGCTGGCCTGACCCTCACAGCCAAGCTTTGGTGCTCTTCTGTTGAACATAAACAATTTCACAGACTGTCAACCTCAGACAAGGCCAGTCTATGACCACGATGAATCAAGATGAAAATAAGACCACTCTGTAGTTATGAACACAAACTTTGTCTAGACCACAAAGCAACAAATGTCCCCTATGCTGTACAATATGAGAATGACTGTACTATTTTATCAATTATAGTTTAACTTGCTCTAACCTTCCCTCACTATAGATAAAATTAGGAAGATACTCTATCATAGAATTACCTTTGCTATCCAACAGAATCCAATCCAGAGCACACCCCCACTTCATTAAAACCTTCACAAAATCACCCAACTAAAGCCCAAATCTTATAATTATTTCTTTCCAATGCCTCTTACTAAGATGCCTACTATCCTCCAAGGTGAGCATCCTCCCTTGATGCAATGAGTGAGAAACCCAACTTGCTTAACTACAAGTGTGTTCCTGTTAGTCTTTGGTTGGAGGGCATTGACCTACTGGTCAACCCAACCCTTGGTCCCCTGATATAACCCTATGTATTAGTCTGTTTTCTGTTACTTAAAACAGAATAACTGAAACTGGGTAATTCATAAAGAGATGAAATTTATTTATTACAGTTTTGGAGGCTGGGAAGTCCAAAGTCCAGGAGGCACATCTGGTGAGAGCCTTCTTCATGGTACAGAGTCCTGTGACAATGCAGGATATCACATGGCAAGAATGTTTTCATGTGTTCTCCTTATAAAGCCACCCATCTACACCCATGATAACCCATTAAACCATCAACCCATTACTGCATGAATGGATTCATTTATTCATAAGAGTATAGTTCTCATGATGTGGTACAGAGTCCTGTGACAACGCAGGATATCACATGGCAAGAATGTTTTCATGTGTTCTCCTTATAAAGCCACCCATCTACACCCATGATAACCCATTGAACCATCAACCCATTACTGCATGAATGGATTCATTTATTCATAAGAGTATAGTTCTCATGATCCAATCACCTCTTAAAGGCCCAAACTTTCAACACTGCCATGCTGGGAATCAAGCCTCCAACATGAGCTTTGGAGGGGACAAATATTTACCCCATACTACTTTATATTCATCTAATTAATTTCCCTCATCCCCTAAGCAAGTTCAAATTGGGTTTCTGGCACTTGCCTCCAAAGGTGTCCTGACTAACGTTATTCAATACAATCTCAGTGCATAAACCACTTTGTGTTTTTCCTAGAGCTAATGAAACTATTTCTCCTTCCTATGCTTTTGCTTATTGAAATTTCATTCATTTCACAGATTGACTTTCCACTACACACCAGGTACTGCTCTATCTGCTGAGGAAACAGCAGTGAATAAAACACACAAACGCCCTGACTCCGTGGACATGGCATTACAATGCTGTGTGGCTTGCTCTGCCTGGGGCAGTGTTCTTTGTCTTGCTGAAATGCTTCATATTCTTCAAAGAATAGTTTAAAGCCTTCCTTATTTACAGCTACCATTTATTTAATATTTGGAACTGGGGTAATGTGGTATATTCGTCCATTTCTGTTGTTTATAACACAACATCTGGAACTGGATGATTTGTAAGATAATGAAATTTATTGCTTACAGTTTCAAAGGCTGGGGAAGTCCAAAGTCCAGGGAACACATCTTGTGAGGGTCTTCTTTGGTGGTGGCTTTACAGCAACACAGGGGTCTTACATGGCAAGTCTCTCCTTTTAAAGCCCTCAAAGCCATGCCCCTGACCGCCATTGTTAATCCATTCATTACAGCATGGTCCTACAATCTAATCACCTCTTCAAGGCCCTGCTTTTCAATCATCATAATAGGATTTCTCACTCCCTCAACACTGTCACAGTGTGGGCCAAGCTTCCAATACTTGGAAATACCCAATTTTAGCTTCAGTGAGTTTGGGGGGAACTTTCAATCCACAGCATTCCACCTCATGTCCTTTTCACATACAAATACATTCATTTTGTCAAGTTATCTACTTCCCAAGGTACAATGGTGAGAAAAACACAGGTTATATATTCCTGTTTCAAAAGGGAGAAATAGGTCAAAAGAAAGGTGTAACAGATCCCAAACAAGGCCAAAACCCAGGAGGGAAGACATTAAATCTCAAAGCTGGTGAATCATGTATCTTGACTCCATGTTTGACATCCTCTGTACGCTGGCGTAGGGGATGGGTCCCCAAGTCATCAGGCAGCTCCGCTCCTATGACTTACCTGGCCTCAGGTGATGCCTTAGCTCTCACAGCCTGGTGTTGCATTCTGTTAGCTGTACAGCTCTGGGGTCTCCATGGGAGTCCTGCTCTCATGGCTCCACTAGGCATGGCCTTGGTGGGGTTTCTCTGTAGCAAATTTTACCACACATTTCCTCTTGGCATTGCTCTAGTGAAGACTCTATGCAGTAGTAAATCTGCCCCTGTGACAGATCTCTTCCTGGGCCCCCAGGCTGTTCCACACATCCTTTAAAATTGGGATTGAGATCTGGCATTCTGTGATTCTGCAGACTTACCACCACAGGATGCCACCAAGGCTTCCAGCTTGTATTTTCCAAAGCTGTGGGTCTAGCCACACCTGGGACCAATTTAGCCACAGCTGAAGCAGTCAAAACAGCAGGGGTGCTGGTGCTGAAAGTGGCTTCCTGAGGTGGCCCTGGGCAACAAGCTCGTGGAAAGCTCCTCAGGCTTGTTCCCTGAGACCATTTTGTCTCTGGTCCTGTAATGGAAAATGCAGCCTCCAAGATCTCTGAAATGCCTTCAAGGTCTTTTTTCTGCTCTCTTGATAATCCCTTTCTTCTGTACTCATCTTAGCAAACAGTCACTGGGCTGCACCATTGTATTTTTCTCCTGAAAATGCTCCTGCTTCTCTACCACATGGCCAGACTGCAAATTTTCTAAATCTTCATACTCCACTTCCCTTTTGAGTCCTGGCTTTATGTCATGTCTTTGCCATCATAACTCAGCATAGGCTGTTACAAGTAGCCATGCACCTTCCTTAATGCTTTGCTGCTTAGAAATTTCTTCCACAGAATACCCAGGGTCGGCACCTTGAAGTTCCACTTCCGTAAAACTTTTGGTCATAAATAGAATGAAGCTAAGTTCCTTGTCAGTTCATAGCAAGGGCGATCTTTGCCCCAGTTTCGAATAAGTCCCTTCTCATTTGCATCTGAGATCTCAGAATGACCTTGACTGTCCACATTTCTATCAGCATTCTGCTCACCACCATTGAACCAGTCTCTAAGACATTTCAAATCTCCCCTGGTTTTCTTGTCTTTTAAACTCCCACCAGCAGCTAAGCTTTTTCTAGCCTGCTTCTTAGATTCTTTCAGCCTCTTCTCAACACTCAGTTCCAAAGCTGGTTCCACATTTTTGAGTACTTGTTATAAGCAGACTTCACTTTCAGTACCTATTTTCTGTGTTAGTCTGTCTCCGTTGCTTTATAACGCAGTACCTGGAATGGGATGATGTGTAAGAAAATGAAATTTATTGCTTATTTTTTGGAGGCTGGGAAGTCCAAAGTCCAGGGAACACATTTGGTGAGGGGCTTCTTTGGTGGTGACTTTACAGCAATTCAGGAGTCTCACATGGCATGTCTCTCCTTTTAAGGAACCTCAGAACCATGCCACTGACCACCATTATTAATCTATTCATTACAGCATGGTCCTACAGTCTAATTACCTCTTCAAGGCCCCACCTCTTAGTCATCCCAATAGGATTTCCCACTCTCTCAACACTGTCACAGTGTAGGCCAAGTTTCAAAGACCTGGAAATTTGGGGGACACAATCTAAGCTTTAATGAGTCGGGGGGGGGGCATTCAGTCAACAGCATGTGAGTTAGTAGGGGAATTCTGTTCCATGAAGTCATTTGGGACTCAGGTTCCTGTAGGGGCTCCATTGATCCTGAGGTAATTGAGCATCTGCTGGATCCTCAACATTTGCCTGGCACATATTCCAGGATGGGGTGAGAGGGAGGAAGAACTGTGAGAGAGGAGGATGGGACTGTAACTCTGACTCTCACTCTATCAATGAGAACACAGACATATGACCCTGTCTACCTGCAAGTGAGATTGGAAAATTTAGGTTATCTGTGTGACAGGAGGGAGAAAATGGGGTTTTGTGAATGCCTAACATTATGTCAGCTACACCCTCACATTACGAAAAGATGCAGCATTTTGTTGAGCCATCTGGTGGCATCTCTCAAGGTTGGGCCAGAAGCTCTCTAGTGCCCTTTGTTGATGGCGGTTGGACATGTGGCCATGATTTGTGGTCTCAGGGGCCCCAGGCATCTTGGTGGTTCCAATGGATGGATTTGGGCTATGTGGCTCTGACCTACCCCGTGATGAGTTCACAGGACCTTGCTACCTGTTCATGCACTCCCCTTCCTATGTGTAGATCTATGCAACCAGGAAGAAAGCAAAGTCCCAAGCAGAGGAACAAAGTCCATTTGGGAGCCTTCATTAAATGATGCTCAGTAAATACATCATTCCAATTGGGCCTTTTGGATTTACAAGATTTAATTCTTCTGCTTCTCTGGGATCACTCGTGGGTAATTGCGGTTGACAGGTTTACACCTCATGACAGGCATTTTGTCACTCAGCTCCAGCTCTCGCAAACGACTTTACAGTCTGTCAAGCCTAAACCTCTTTAAGCTCTGGCAATTGATGTCAGATAACATCCGTTGTTGTGAATCAAGGCTGAAGCTTACTCTGGCATGAAACAAACTGAAACTTTACCAGGGGAAGAAATGGAAAACTCAAGAAAGAGGAAGTTTCGGCAGGGAGATGAACAGAGGCTGGCAGACGCAGATCTGTGTGGCTCCTGGCGTGTCTGCTGCCGCTGCAGCAGGGCAGGCTGTGGTGCTGTGAAGATCGCAGGAGTCTGCTGTGGGACAGGGCGGGTTCGGAGGCGTCATCTCCCATGGGCAGTTGTCGAATGTCTATGGGCTCCTGCTAGTCCATTTCGTTGAGGTGAGGAGCAGGGGCACTTTGGGTGTGAGGTCTGGGGCCAGCCTCTTAACTTCCCAGAGCACATCACTGTCTTCCATAAAACAGGATAATAATGAGTATCTCATGGGGTTCCTGGGAGGATATACTGATATAAACCATTTATTCACTTAAATATTTATTGAGCAGCAGCCATAGACCATTCACTCTTCTAGGAACTGTAGATATACATAGTCATGAAAAAACAGTCCCTGCTCCTATAAAGCTTAGATGCTAGAGAAGAGGGCAGGCTATTGGCTGACCATTTAGAAAATAGACAAAATGCTAAATGGAGTAAGTGTTATGGAGAAAAATAAAGCAAGTTAAGGAGGAGAGACTTGGCTCTGCAGGCTGCCAGTCACGGGCCAGCCTCTGTTCCTCCAAGCCCCTCATGTTCCTTCTCCTGCTTTTATGGGCTCCTGGAAGCCCCTCTCTTGTCATTGCATGTGGGCCCAAATATCTCAGAGCCAGCAATGACATGTCAAATTCTTCCTGTGCTTCAAATCTCTCTGACTTTCCTTTCTGAAGCATATGTATTGTCTCCATTTGGAGAAAGTTCTCAGCGGATTAGATTGGGTCTACCTGGGTAATTCAGGATAATCTCCCTATTTTAAGGTTTGCAACCTTAATTACATGTACAAAGCCCCCTCTACCATGTAAAGTAATATATTTGCAGGTCCTAGGTTCTGGGGTGTTGACATCTCTACAGAGGGCTGTTATTCTGCCTACCTCAGCTGGGGAGACAAAAATCAAGAACTGGCCCTCAGACAACTTGACAGAGTCTGTAGATGCCGGGCATCTTATCCAGAACCGTGTTATGGGACAGTGGTTTTTCTCTAGGGCACGTACAAGATGCTGCTCACCTCTCACCGTGTAGCCTCTCCCCACTTTCCTCTCTGTAGCCTCGATTCCTGATGGCTCTTTGTCATCCATCTGCCTAGCAGGGATGTCCAGGAGCTACTTTTGACCACTCTGACAACATATCATGGCTCTCTGTGCTGCATACCTTACATTGTCCACACACTTACCATATACCAAGCACTGTTCTAGGTTCTGTGGATACATAAATGAGCAAGTCAGACCGTGTCCCCACAGCCCTGGAGCTTACCTTACTGATGCATCTCTCCACCTGGGGAGCTCCAACTCTTGCATACCTTACATTGTCCACACACTTACCATATACCAAGCACTGTTCTAGGTTCTGTGGATACATAAATGAGCAAGTCAGACCATGTCCCCACAGCCCTGGAGCTTACCTTACTGATGCATCTCTCCACCTGGGGAGCTCCAACTCTACTGTCAGGGTCCAGCTCAAATGCTCCCTCCTGTATGGAGTCTTGTACAACCTTCCCCACAAAACAAGGCTGAAGGAAATGGTTAATGGACTTCTGTGGACAGCACCCAAGGACATGTTCACTTGGTGAA
>NW_007727097.1:133636-135451 GCF_000696425.1 Galeopterus variegatus
TCTCCTGCGTCTTCCTTCGCGTCTCCGATCATTTTAATCAACACAAGGCAGTATCTCTGTGTGTAAATAACTCAGAAACGGTTCTCTCCGGAACCCTTAAAAAGAAGAGCATTACCAGAGAACAATGTCCCATTGATCTAAGTACTGGCTGTGAAGAAATGCCACAATTTTCTCTGTCCTACACCAAGAATGCCTGTCATTAGTAGGGCTCTGGAAGTCCATGCTTGTGTTCATCCTCATATTCCAAACGTTAGCTGGTCTCATCTCTTATGTGTCCATTAGGGAGACACTCAGCTTCCATTCCTTATGTCTGAGTCCCGTGTAGTGATAATCAGTTAGTCCATCCAGTTCAGACCCAGCAAAGCACTGACTTCCCCCAGTGTCACTGGAGGGCTCCAGCTCATGCCCCCCTGCCAATCCCCAAGGGGACCGTTATTCTCTTCCATGACTGCCCTTTGTCTGCCTCACCGGATGCCACTCTGACTGCCCGCTGTTCCATCTGCATCACTCAAGCCTTCTCAAGGCCACACCATCCTTCACTCTTCCCTGGCCTGGTCTGCCCTCCCACCCATGTACAAACTGATGGGATGAGGAAAGCTTCATTCAGATAAAGTCTTCTCCTAGTATTCTCCCTTCTCCCCTTTAATAAGAGACGATTTCTTAGGCGAGAACTCTGATGAGACTAAATCTTGAAGATTTTGTTTTGTGTTAGGTTTATATTATTTATTTCAGAATTAAAATGTTTCAGATTTGTAACAAAGACAAGGAAAAAAAAGGAAAAAAAAAGATGGGTGTAGAAATGCTGAGGGTGAACCTGACACTACTCACGAAGATATGGTCTAGCCCCATGATGGATACAGTCACCACCACACATTCTCTCAAATCCGTGTTATTTCCAACTAATGCCAAGCGAGTGGGACCGACAACCAGCCTAGACCTGCCCCCAATCCGCCTTCCAGCTTGGGGCGAATCACATCTTTATGCCCTTTTTGCCCTAGCTATGGTGTTTTTCTCAGTCTAACGGGAGCAATCGCTTTGTAAGAATTGTCCAGTGGTTGTCAGGAATATGGCAGTCTACAGACGATTTAGGAGAAAAACAACCTACCTTCCGGGTGTACCACGGCGGTTGCGTCCAATTGGATTTACTGCAGAGAAACCTCAGTCTGAAGCATCTGCTTTGGGGTAACTCGATTGCATTCACTGCTGCTCCCCCACACTCTCAATAAAGGGAGGTTCTGCCCCAAAGTCAAATTTCAGTTTGAATCTCCTTATGATTTTTAAAATAGAAATTTGCCTCCTAAAAATAATCTGGAACTACATTCTCATTCCCTTTATAGGTAGATATGTGTATATGTGTACCTACATGCATTTATTACACATACTAAATATACATTTATGTAATATACATGTTACATATATGTGGATACTATACATATATATCTATAATATACACATGCATGCAAATATGCATATGGATTACATATGAGTTTTAAGATTCATGCCATGTAATACTTAGTCCTTTAGCATCACTCATGGCCACTTGTGAATTATGAGATTTTATTTTGGGGGAGTTCTTCAACCTGAAGTTTCTGCCGCAATTCTTGTTTTTTGTTTCTTTGTACTCATGCCTGATCTTGGGCAAGTCACCTAAGGTCCATGAGACCTTGGTTTCTCTTATGCAGTTTTAACCGCTAATATATGCATGGTCTTCACATGTCATAAAATGCTTTCACATGCTGTGTCTCTTTTGCTTTACAGAACTACCAGCAAATGTGGGTAGCTCTGTCATAGTCATTTTAAAGACAAAGAAACTGA
>NW_007727097.1:135461-140528 GCF_000696425.1 Galeopterus variegatus
CTCTTTTGCTTTACAGAACTACCAGCAAATGTGGGTAGCTCTGTCATAGTCATTTTAAAGACAAAGAAACTGAGGCTCAGAGAGGTAAGTTACCCACTGCATTACCGAGCTGGTGGATGGTACAGCCTGGGCAGAGCCCGGGAGTTCTAACTCCTATCACTTTTACACGTCTTGCTGACAGTCAAGAGGGTAGTGAGTGGAGTCGGAGGAAGAAAGGCAGAAGGAAAATTTATAGGGCAGCGAGCCATATGATTATAATGGTCTCTTCCTTTTCTAACATAGTTCATGGAGACTAGAACCTCATTTTATACGTGGAATATATGCAGTCTCATTTATTACATCACTGATAGGCATTAGGAGACCTATTTACAGAGACCTAGCAAAGTAATCTGAAACAGATCAGCCTGAAGTTGCACAGTTAATAGTGACATTGAGATTGGAACCCAGGCAGGTCTGCCTAATGTCAAGCCTATGCTCCTTCAAAGATTGCATGTTGCCTTTTAAAGACAAAGCCATATAAAGAGAAATATTGTTAATATGGTGTTATGGTGTTTGTTTACAGGAAGAGTTGACCACCACCAACGCTAAGTACTGTTTTGTTCAAGTCACCAGGCAGGTACCCCTGCCTCCAGAAGTTAAGCCAAAGCCATCTCATTTCCAGTCTCTTACTTTAATCACTAACAATGCCTCCCACTACCAATTTCTGAAAAGCTTCCAACCTTATTATCTCATAGAGAGCTTTTTGCTGAAATCTCTTGAGCTAAGCCTTATCTTTGCCCCCCACTACCCCATCTCTGCTTTTCTGAGATTAGGGTCTTTCTGTCACTTGGCTGCTATTAAGTTTCTATTGCTCTATAGCACCCATCGAGCAGAAGTAAACCCTCCTTTATTGAGACAGAGTTCTGGAGCTTTCATAACTAAAGATATGCATTTAAATGCAACTGGCTCTGCAGATCCTAAGGCAGCAGTGGGTGTAGCCTGGGATTGTCTTGCAAAACTTTATTCTATTACAGCTGGTGATGTAGACCTAAAATTAAGCAGTGGTGTTGGTAGACCAGTGTAGAACAATATATCTATGATTGATTCAACGAGCTTCTGAGAGGAAAATATTTGGAAGAAATTGTTTTTTTGTGTGCTGAGAGAGAACTTACTAAAAAGGAAGTGTGAGCAATGAGATCTCAGCCAATATAAAAGGTAAAGTATTTACATGTCTACATAACTGTTGTTTGACAACTTTGGGACATGTTTTATAGGTGTCTGTTAGTTATTCAGACACCTTAAACATTCAAATAATATATTACATTGAAATACACAAATATGAGTTTATTAATTTTATGTTTTATTTTTCTCCTCCCCATGCAAATGGGAGTGCAAGTGAAAGACACGTTATACTCCTATTGTGTAATGAATGCTTTGCATATAATATCTTATTTATTTTTCCCAGTGTGGTGCAGATTATCATCTCACTTAGCAGATGAGGATACAGAGGCTTAGCTAGGTGATAGGATTTGGCCATGACAACACTGGGATTTAAATCCAGGTCTCTGATAAAATATATTTCACATTATATCCCATCCACATAAAAGTTGTTAACTATTCACAAGACCATTCTCGTGAGCTCTTAAGACTTGTTTTACTTCTGTAATGTCACAGAACTCTTCACCCTAGTGCCCAGGGTCACAGCTATGGTTCAAGCCACCAGTATGTAATGGATGATGATGTCAAGGTCAAAAGGTAGAGAGAATAGTCATTGGCCAGACTAATGTCACTGTCCAAACGCTGCAGATGGCTCTTTGATGCTGCTTCCCAATTCTGTGTGGTTATTCTCTCTGCTCTACATTACAATCTCAATTTTCAAATAATCTCAGTTTTTCTAGGGTTCACGTTTACTTACTACATGGTTTAACTTTATGCAACTAGGCCATGTACAATAGACATACTACTAGAGAAGGAGTCAATATTCTTAGGTCCAGCTCTGCCACTTACTAATTAAGTGTTATGGTGTATCACTCCACCTGTGTGAAACTTGGTTCCTTGGCTACAAAATTCAAATAAATAAGGTTTCGGTGATGGGACATAATAATCAACTACATTGTATAATGACAAAATAAAAATAATAAAAAAAATTAAAAAAATAAAATCTCCTCAATAAAAAAAAAAAAAATTCAAATAAATAGAAACTTACCTCCCAAGATTGTTATTAAATATTGAATGAGAGCAAAGGCCACATGAATATGTGATAAATGGTAACTATTACTACAAACATCGTAGACATTCATTGATCCTAAAAGTATCATCTTCAAAAGTCATTGATTGTCTTCTTTTACCAATCCATAAAACCAAAATTGATGGGACATTTCTTTTCTGTATGCTCAGCTATTGATAATTGTAATAGATTTTGACTACCTTCTCACAACTTGACATTCTTGCATCCATCCACTTTATTTTTCTTGTTTTCCTATTTCCCCTTATTTCCTTCTCTCTCTCTCCATCTCTCCTTCATGTTTTAGAGAAGGAGATGAGAAAAGAAAATGTACTCATATAATTACAATAAAAAAAGAGACAAGACAAGTGTTGCAGGAGAGGGGCAAAGAAAAGGAAGAGCTCTGATAAGGCAGTCACTGGATCTGCTGGAGTTGGAAGGCAGCATCCTAATAAAGGAAAGAACAGGAAAAACCTCAAAAGGACATAACATTCCACCTATTGATGAAAACAGGAAAATGTTGCCAGGTATAAAGTGGGCCTGGGGAAAGTTTTCAAGGTAGATGAAACAGCATGGTCAAAGACTCAAAACTACAAAGTGTGAGTCTCAGAAGAATTTTACCTTTAATGTGCAATTCCTACCCCACTATCTTGTGTGGTGAGATGAACTGAGATCTTACTCGAGCCTCTCCTTTTCCAGCTCCTCCCACCCTATGTACATTGCTCCAAAGCAAACAACTCCCATCAGGAAACATGATCTGATATATCCGGGGATGTTTCTACTCTTTGGAGATGGTACACATTGAGCCATCCTCAGCTAAGTTAATGGCTCTTTGTAATTAATACAGGCTCAGTAAGAAGTTGGCAATAAGTGACATTGACAGGAGGGATGTGTTTTCTCTATGAGAAACTAAACAGTGCTGTCACTGAGAGGAAATTAAAACTGTGATGAGAACTGTTATCTGAAGGTAACTCAGAAAAAATACAGCTCAATATTCATGTCCTCCTCCTGCTCAAAGAACCAGAGCCCATGACGGACCCCTGTAGAGACAAAACTAGGAAGAAGAGTCTCCATTAATAGTATTTTCAGGGCACAAGAACGTTCTTAAGGTGGGCTCTTTCTTGTAGGTGCCAAGTAGAGTTTTGAAGTGGAGTTTTTCCTGGAAGGTCAGGAGTGTTTGCAGTACTGAAGTAGGAGAAACAGGACTGATGACCTAGAGAAGACTTCTTTTCTAAAACTGTGGTGGATCTCAGCTAACAAAGATGCTCCTGCCATAAGCAAATACCATTTTTCAATTAAAAAAAACATTTTGATAAATGCATATACAAACTTATAGTACAGAGAATGAAATTGTTACGTGTCAAAAAGAAGAAGAAATTAAAAACTTGAATGGGAAGAACCTTTGTGGTTACTGCAGATGCTCTGGGGGTTGTTAGAGGTCTTGGTACTTATATCAGCCAGGGTTTGGTGAGAGAAACAGAATCACTATGAGTGATAGAGAATAAGTAGTTTAGATCCTATGCAATTGCAGGAGCTGGTTAAACTGTCTACACGAGGAAATGCTTCTGCATCTGGTGCTGAGATGAAGTGAACAGGGTAGGCATGTGGGAAGGAAGGGAGGACACGAATTGGAGAAGAGCAAGGACAAACAGGTACCTGCAAGGACAAACTGGGGCCACTGAGGATGAACTGGAGCCTGTGTCTGTCTCTCACTACCTCCATCCAAGCTTTTACTTGCAGTGATGCAGGGGACCTAAGGAAGAAGTTGGTGTTCTTTGGCAAGGAGCTTCCAGGAAACTTCAAAGAAACTGGAGGAAAATGTCTGGTGAGTGCTAGAGGAAGGCCCAGCTGCTGCCCCATCCCAACACGGTGAGCTGGCAGAACATGACAAGGTCACTTTGCATGAACCTTCAGAGCATAAACATGGCTGCTACTTCACTTCCACCTTCTAAGTTTTTTTTTTAATCCAATTTTACTTATATTTATTTTTGTGGGGTACACTGTGTTATTCCAATCCATGCATACACTGCACAGTGACTCACTTAGGGTGGATAGCATAGTTTTGTGTCTGTCAGTCCACTCCTTCTCTTCTCCCCCAATCCCCTCCCCTCCCAGCCTCTGGTAACCATTATTCTACTCTCTACTACTATGAGAGACTATGCAATATTTGTTTTTCTGTGCCTGCCTTAATTTAATTTCTTGCTATTTATTTTTAGTATGTCTTTCATAAATAGTTTTTGTTTTATGGTTATTATAAGGCCTACAAAAAACATGCTATAGTTTAACAGATTATTTTAGACTAATAACTTACCTTTGATATCTAAGGAAAAAAGAAAAAAAAAACCAGAGGCAACTCTACACTTTGGCGTCATTCCCCCCATTTTTTTACATTTTGTGGTTTCGAGTTACATCTTTTAGTATTGCCTGTCTCTTATATGGTCGTTGTATATGTTAGTGTCTTGTTAGGTTTGTTCTTTAGTCTTTATGCTAAGGATGCAAATGGTTCATTCTCGACCCTTATGACACTGGAGTATTCTGAGGTTGTCTGTGAACTTACTTTTACTAGTAAGTTATACACCTTCAGGTGTTTTCTTGCTGCTCCTTAGTGTCATGGTCTTTCAGGCTGAAGAACTCTCTTTAGCATTTCTTGTCAGGCAGGTCTGGTATTGATGAATACCCTTAGATTTCGTTTGTCTGGAAAAGACTTTATTTCTTCTTCATATTTGAAGGTTAGTTTTGCTGGATATAGAATTCTTGGCTGACAGTCTTTTTCCTCCAGCACCCTGAATATGTCATCCCATTTTCTTCTGGCTTGTAGGGTTTTTTACTAAGAAATCCACTGAAACACATACTTGGGCTCTGTT
>NW_007727097.1:141044-141900 GCF_000696425.1 Galeopterus variegatus
CCTCCAGCACCCTGAATATGTCATCCCATTTTCTTCTGGCTTGTAGGGTTTTTTACTAAGAAATCCACTGAAACACATACTTGGGCTCTGTTGCATGTTGTTTCTTTTCTTTTGCAGCTTTCAGTATTCTTTCTTCTTCAGTTTTTGATAATTTGATTATGATGTGCCTTGGAGTGTTTCTCTTTGGAATGATTTGGTTGATGACCTCGGAGTTTCCTGTACCTGGATGCTGTCATCTTTTTCCACACTTGGGAAATTTTCAGCCATTATTTCCTTCAAGATGCTTTCTATATCTCTTCCTTTTTCTTCTCTTTTGAGCACGCCAATTATGTGGAAGTTATTTTGTTTAAGGGAGTCCCATGTTTACTGTATTTCTGTTTTGTTTTTTCTTATTCTTTTTTCTTTTTGATCCTCTGGTTTGAAAATTTTATGTTTTATCTTTGAGTTCATTGATTCTTTCCTTTGTTTGATTAAGTCTGCTGTTGGAGCTTTCTACTGAGTTTTTCAGTTCAGATAATGTATTCTTTATTTTTAGAATTTCTATTTTTTTTTTAAGTGATTCAATTCCTTTTTCAAGTTTCTTGTTCTGCTCCTGGATTTTTTTCCCCAGATATCATTTTATTTTCTATCTGTAGTTTCTTGTGAGTCCCTGAACATGCTTAAGAGGGTTGTTCTGAATTCTCTGCCAGACATTTCATAAATCTGCTGTTCCTCTGGGTCTGTTGCTGGTGCTTGGTTTGTTTCCTTTGATGCTGTCATATTTCTCTGTTCTTTCTCAATCTTTGTGTCTTTAGGTTGATGCCTGGGCATTTGAGGAGACTGCTACCTCTTCTAAATTTTATAGGTGTTCTTTGGT
>NW_007727097.1:142658-145624 GCF_000696425.1 Galeopterus variegatus
TTGATGCCTGGGCATTTGAGGAGACTGCTACCTCTTCTAAATTTTATAGGTGTTCTTTGGTGGTGGTAGACATTTACTAGTTAATATCAGAGCTTTGTCTCTAATCTGTGTTTTTTTGTTTTTTTTCCCTTTTTTTCCCATTCTGTGTTAGATTATTATCTACCACCACCACTTAAACTGTGCATTGGAACTAATTTGTTGTTCTTTGTTTAACTCCAAAATTGGGGAAACATCCTGTGGGGCCCAGCACTTAAGCCCTGTGGTTAAGCTAAATTGCTGCTTTGTTGCTAATTCTCTGAGGAAAGCTTTTTGAGCAGCTCAGGATTTAATTCTTGACCATTTAATCACTTCTGGGTCATTTGAGATTAAATACACTTGGACTGTGTGGAAATTCTGGCCTAAGACTGAGTCTTTCCAGCAAACTACAAACTATCTCCCTAACCAGTCTCCACTGAGTGGGCCTGTGCCAATGGGAAGGCAGATCAGCTGCCCTTGCTGCACTCCAATGTTCTCCCTGTGGGCTAGCCTTCTCCCTGCACTTGAAACACAATGATTTACCAGCCTATGGGTGGTTCCTAATTTTGGTTAGTCAGGTGCAGCCCCTCATTCCTACATGGATCCACAGGAACCTGTCAGTGGTCTTGCTGGCCTGAGGGCTTGTATGATGTGCTCTGAGGCCCTCTTCTCCCTCGCAGACTCCAAGCAACTTCATTCATGTAAAGGGTTCAGTTGCAGCTTTCATTGGCTCCTCCTCCATGTGCTACAGCTTCTTCCTGCCCCTCACCAGGACTGGTCCTGAAGCTGTCATGGCTCCAAATTGTTGGAGCAGACCCTTCTTTCTCTCACTGCAGCTTCTCCTACCTCCACAAACTTCACAGGACTCTCTTCCTCTTCCCCTGAGCACCAGTGGTCCCTGGTTGGTAGTCTTTGCTTTTAAATAGTTGTAAATTGATTGGTTGTGGGAGAGAGCATTACTGGGGAACATCTATTCTGCCATCTTGATGACGTTTCCAAAATGTTTCTTGAGGATAATGTTAACCAAGTACCATGCAGGGAAGGAGATTCTGGAATATGCAGTTCCAGCTGACCAAAGTTGACAGGGTACAAAGCCACCACAGTAACTTGTAGGCTTGGGTCTTAAAACTTGTGAGGGAAGGGGTTCTGGGTTTAACCTAAATGGGAATTAGAACCTAGGCCTCTGCACAAAGCTCTGAACCCTCCAAAGATGGGTTTACAGGGCCAACTTGAGATTTCATATTGCATTTTCAAGTAAATCTATTTGTCACCTGTTTTCACTTGTAAATATATTTTACACTGTGAGCTATGATTTTAGCTGCCTGCTTCATTTAAAGACTGCCTTTATTTCTTTTTACAAAGATCAGGATAATTAGGGCTAGGTCAGAGATATCATAGTGAAGAAATTACAGGGAGTCAGTTTATCACCAGTGTAGGTAGATAAGATCAACCTTTTATGGCAGACATAGTTTGTCATGAGGTGATAATACAGTGTTACAAAACAAACATCCTATGAATGTTTGTTATATGGCAAATATAGCCTAGTCTCAAGTTGCAAGTCAAGAGTTTTAACTGCAGTATTGTTGTAAACCTTACAGTACAATAAGAAAGGCCATTGACTATTTTAGCAAGTCAGAAAGAAACTCAGCTCTATGATGACAAGATATGGAATAAATACATAGTTAACTTAATTTTTATGCTAACAGGTATGTTTATGTTTGCTAATATATTCCTCTTTATCTAAGAAGATATATTGGCTAGCTTAGAGCTCATCTTCTCAAAGTATATAAATCAACAGATTCTCAATCTTTAAAAGTCCTTTATTAACTGAGTTTCATTTAGACTTTCTAGCCAAGGATGAAATAAAAAATAAGATGTTTAGAATTTGAAGTTTCCAGAGGATGGAACAATAACAATGAAAAATCTAGAAGATGGAAGAAATTTCTGCCTGGGCTCTGGGAAGGAAAATCAGAACCTTCCTGGAGAGTGGAAAACATGGGACTATGCTTCATGTAGACCTGGGGTTTGATTTAACATTTCCCGTGTGGGTCAGGAAATCCCACACAAAGAAAAGCATAAAAGTTGGCCTGTGAGGGACACAAAGAATAATTACAATTTATAATAATGAACATGCTAATAATATTGATTTGATAATCACATATTGCATATTGTACACAAACACTGATAGTCAACACTGTACCCCCCAAATATGTATAATCAATTGTCTCAATTAAAAAAATGTTGGAATCCAGATTGGAAAAGATGAAGTCAAAATTTCCCTATTTGCAGATGACATGATACTATATATAAGAAAAAAACCTAAAGACTCTCAAAAAACTCCTAGAGCTGATTAATAACTTCAGTAATGTTGCAGAATACAAAATAAATGCCCCCAAATCAGTTGCATTTATATACTCAGATAATGAACTAACAGACAGAGAAATAAAGAAAGTAAGCCCATTTGCATTTGCCACAGAAAAAAAATAAAATACCTAGGGATCAATTTATCCATGGAGGTGAACAACCTCTACAATGAGAACTTACAGACAGAGAAATAAAGAAAGTAAGCCCATTTGCATTTGCCACAGAAAAAAAATAAAATACATAGGGATCAATTTATCCATGGAGGTGAACAACCTCTACAATGAGAACTACAAACCACTTCTGAAAGAAATTAAAGAAGACACAAAAAAGATGGAAAGATATTCCATGATCTTGGATTGGAAGAATTAACATCGTGAAAATGTCTATACTACCCAAAGCAACCTACAGATTCAATGCAATGCCCATCAAAATACCAATGACATTCTTCACATAAATGGAAAAAACAATCTAACCCTTCATATGGAACAAAAAAAGACCCCAAACAGCGAAAGCAATCCTGAGCAAAAAATAAATAAATAAATAAATAAAGCCAGAGGCGTAACAATATCTGACTTCAAATTATACTA
>NW_007727097.1:146351-148085 GCF_000696425.1 Galeopterus variegatus
CATCGATGGACGATTGGATAAGGAAACTGTGGTATATATACTCCATGAAATACTACTCTGCCATAAAAAAGAATGAAATTCTCTGATTTGCAACAACATGAATGAGTCTGGAGAAACTTATGTTAAGTGAAATAAGCAAAGCACAGAGGGATAAATACCGCATGTGCTCACTCATTTGTGGGAGCTAAGAGAGAAAGAAGGAAGGAAAGAAAGACCACAGTAGTGCATCGGACATGGAGGGGGGAGAACATTCCTTGGGATACAAAGTGGAGTGGGAGGGAAAGGAGGTGGGGGAGGGAGGTTTGGGATACCTGGGTGGGGGACACGGGGTACAAATGCAATTTGTGGTAATGGGCATGCTGCCAATATGGATCTGGCCTTCACATCTTGGGCACAAGGGGTGACAATCAGCTTTGTATCTCATGAATATTCATAACCAATAAAAATAAAATAAAATAAATAATAAAAAAATGTTGGCCCCCAGTTTTTTTTTTGTTTGTTTGGTTTTTTTTTTTTTTTTGAGGTCACTGGAGCTCAGATTTCTCTTGAGGAAGATATTCAAAACACACAACAGGAAAGATTTTCAGGGAAAAATGGAGCAAAATATAAAAGCATTTAGATTATAAAGAGTTAATATTAAAAATAAACAATAACAACAAAATGGAAAATATTCACTGTGCAGGAGACTGAGGAAAAAACAGTGTTATTAGACTGCCTAGAGGCTGAGATAACAGACAATTTGAAAATGGATAAAAAATAAGTCTATTTGAAATGAATAAATACATAAAACTTAAATATTGAAACCAAAAAAACTGAAAACAAACAAAAAGACCCTAATGTATAACGAACAGCCAAATTTGGAAAAGAATCTATTCAGTGTCCTACAATAAAATATTTCCATTAGGTAAAATGGGTAGATTAAACATCAGATTAGTCACAACTGAAGTAAGAACTAATGGGCTGGACGACAGGGCAATTACCCAGACTGTAGCACACAATGATAAGATAAAAAATTTGAAAGGGAGATTAGAAGACACAGATAGTAGTGGATTAAAAAGATCCTACTTACCTCTAGGAGTTCCAGAGGAAAAAACCGAGAGAATGGAAGGAAGGGCATATTGGGAAGTGTTTAAGCATTTTCTGGAATTTGTGAAAAATANAGAATGGAAGGAAGGGCATATTGGGAAGTGTTTAAGCATTTTCTGGAATTTGTGAAAAATATAAATCCTCAAATTCAAGAAGAGAAATAATAAATAAACAGCCAAAAAATAAAAAAAAATAAATCCACTCCTAGATGTATCATATTGAAACAGAAGACCAAAGGGAAGGTAAGGGGGACTTTTAAAACAACCAAAGAGAATACAGAAGAATGCAAAGAAACATGTTCTACAACTGTGTCCAGATATTATGTAATAATATCTTTGTTATGATATTGTGTAATAATATCTTTATTATGATATTATGTAATAATTTCTTCAAAGTGGCAGGGAAGCACGTCAACCTAGAATTTTATACTGAGCTAAATTATCACTTAAGAATAAAGACAAAATAGAAAGACATTTTCACAACCTCCTTACCCCACCCTCCCCAAAAAGAAAAGCCTGAGAAGATTTTGCCACTGACATGTCTTGGCTGAAAGAAACACTCAAGCCTGGACTACAGAGAGATAGAAACTAAATTCTGAAAAGGTATGAGCTGAAAGTAGCAAGGATAAACAAAGAAACTGATCAACAT
>NW_007727097.1:148991-158616 GCF_000696425.1 Galeopterus variegatus
CTAAATTCTGAAAAGGTATGAGCTGAAAGTAGCAAGGATAAACAAAGAAACTGATCAACATGTAAGAAAATCTAAGCAAGAATTGGTCGTATACAACAGCCCCAGTAATAATAGTAATGACTAATTTTAGAGTTTAAAAACAGGTGAAATTACAATGTTAAATAGCAAAACTAGGAAGGAAGGAGAGAGGGTATGTTGAGTTAAAGAGTTTTAAGATCCTTGTATAGTTTAAAAGGGTAGAGATATTGGATTTATATTTTAACTCAATGTGCTTGTATACGTTTAAGGGTGCACACTGTAATAATTCAATTATCAGTTGGTTAGAGCATGGTGTTGTAACACCTAGGTCAAGGATTTGGATCCCTGTACCGGTCATCTCCCCACCAGCCCTCCCCCTGCCAAATAATTGAACTAAATGTCTGTAGATTATAGAAAGCTTCCTAAAGGAGACAGGCAGCAAAGGAGATTAGAAACAGAATCTCAGAGTTATTTATAAATTATTTATAGGTAGTTACAGCCTCCTCACCGGCCCCATGCCCAGCTACATATCCACAGCATAGAAAATCTACAAGGTGAAAATTATAAAACTTTATTGAAAGACATAAGACAATGCCAGAATCAATCAAAATTCTGAGAACTCTTAGAGAGAGAGAAATACAGACCAGCAAAAGATGCTTAAAGTAAGAAAAGAAGTAAGACTGTTTTCACTGCTCTGCCTCCACCTGGCATAGGAGAGGGCCAGACAGCTGCCCCACCTCACATGTGGGAAGACAGGGCCCTGCCAAGGCCAAATGCATGGGTATGTGACATGGGGGCCAAAAATGTATACATATGTCAGAAATGTCAGACCATGAACCCCTGGATAACTAGTTCACTTTCCTCCCGGAGATGTGAATCCCTCCTGGAAAACCCTTAGGAGGACAATCCTTATGTGGAGCAGTATCCATTGAAGTGGGTGTCAGCAAGGACCCAAATGTCCAGAAATGCAAAGGGTCCACTTGGGAAAAATGGGGTGCTGCTGAATGGGCACCTTTCTGACCTCTTCCATACTTTTCCTTTCCACATCTCATCATGGCACTTTAAAGTCTCAGTGACTGATCTGTGGTGGGAAGTCCTGAGTAATGCTCTCTGGAGTTACAGAAGAGGATCGAGCCTGGGAGTTTCTGTCAGTGTCTGAGGAAGGGGAGTCAAAATCCCAGCAAAGGGCACTGTACTGATGAGGAAGGTTATGAGCCAGACTAGGCATTCTAACAAATGCTTTTGTCTGCATTAGTCCATTGCATTGCACCAAAAATCTCTGACACATGTAATCACTCCTATACTACAGGTGAAGAAAGTGAGAATCAGAGGCTATTAACTTGCCTGAAATCACAGAGCAGCTAAGGGGTCAATGTGGGATTTAAACCCAGGTCGTTTGGATTCCAAACTCTTGTACTTTTTTTTTAAACCGCAGCATATCTCTAAATTTCCTAGACATTTTTTACTTTTCTGTATTCTTTTCCTCCTTGGCCTGTTTTCAGAGAGTAATGACACACACACACACACACACACACACACACACACACACACACACACACACACACACACACACACACACACACACACACACACACACACACACACACACACACACACACACACACACACACACACACACACACACACACACACACACACACACACACACACACACACACACACACTTACATCTGCACACTCACAAACTCATGTCCACTCAGCTAACGTAGTCATGCACATCTACAGAGAGGTTTGTGTTTGTTTTTGTTTTTGTTTAACAAGTTTTAACATTTTTGCCTTAACATTGTGGTGATATGGTGCTTAGAATTAGCAAGGATAATCAGAAATAAACTGGCTCTTTTTCATCACGTCTTCTCTTTGAAACCAGATGGAAGGGGACCAGCAGGCAACCCAGGAGCTGGGACTTCATCTGTGGGCCTGTGGGGCTTTTAAGCACAACTTCTCAGCACAGAAAAGCTCCAGTCACACAGAGAGGCAGAAAGTTTTGAAGTCCAGCCTGCTGTCGGTGATCCACTTAAAGGAAGCAAAAGGGTAAGTTAAGAAAATGTAGCATCTAGGCTGAAAAGGACATCAGGTATCAGTATGAAACAGGGTGTCGAGCACAAGCTTTGGGGCAGAGGGCCTGGGTTTGCATTACAGATGAGTTTGCTACTATCCTTGTGACGTTGGGCAGGATATTTACATCTCAGTCAGTGGACAGCCTCTGCCTGCTCACCTCCTTGACATGAGCTCACCACCTCACAGAGCCTCCTTTAAGCACATTATCTTATTTCTTCTTCACAGTAACCTAATGACTTAGGTCCATTAGGAAGAGTATCTGGAACTGATAACTTTCTCCCAAATGGTTAAGAACATGTAGCCTAGAGTCATTCAATCCATGCTTAAGCTCCAATTCCATTGCTGAATTACTATACACCTTACCTTGGACAACTCACCAGTCTGGGTCTCAGCATCCCCATCTGTATAATGGAGGGATTATAGGACCTGACCAGGTTGGAGACTGCAGGGAATGACATGTGTGCAGTGCATGCATGTTTCCTGCAGTCAGCCACCGCTCAGCATTTACCAGCAGGTCTCTCTCACCAGGACAACTATCCCAGCCTGTGAATGGCCTCCAGGTTCTGGTCTTGCTCTCTAGAGACTGTTCCCTACACTGCTGTGACTATCATCTTTCTAACGTGTTCTGAAACATATCACCTCTCAGGCTGACTTTTAAAAGTTAGCTCCCCAGTAGAATCTGAACTTGGTATTAAGCTTGGCATTCAAGGATCTTCCTGGCCTGGCTCTCACATCCACACTTTTCTCACACTAGAAGGCTCTGTTCTATGGATACACACGCCCTTTGGAGGTCTCTGTCTCTGCTGCTTCAAAGTTGTCTCCTCTTCTCTGACTGACAGCCCCCCACTCATTCTTTCAGGCCAGATCAAAGTCAACACTTGGGAAATCTCTTCCACATCCCCATCAAGTGCTAGTATGAACTCTCACAGCACTTTTTACATTCCTCCAACAGAACACTTGCTGTATACTGAATTTTTCTGTTCCCTTACTGAATTGAAAAGGAAGAATAAAAGCTTGTTCACACATAGGGACTGGGATATAGCAGGCACTCAAATCTTGATAATTTATTTCCCTTCAAATCATACAATCTTTGTGCCAATGACTGTTTCTCACTCCAATAATCCAACTGCTGCTAATTACATTTAACATTTTTTTCCCCCTGCGGAAATTTAGGCAATGGACTTGTGATTCTCACATTATCTCTTGCACTGTTTGTGTTAATAGAGCATTCTGAAAACCTTCCCTGGCATCTACACTCACCCTTCAAAAGGCTTTTCTGAAGGTTTTACTGGGTCCTTTCACTCCAATAGATGTGCTATGTTAGAAGTCCAAGGTTGCAGGAACTGGGGAGTATCTGAACCATATAATACCAGTGGCTCTCAAGATTGCAGAGTAGAATCGCCATTGGTATTGCTTTGCTATGAATAATTAGATGCTGGGAAATTGATTTTTGTTAAATAACCTCAAGTCAAGCAGAGTCAGCATATCTTGGTGCTAGGGTTCCCATGGAAGATGAACACGGTCCCTGAATGTGTAGTAACTCACAATGTGGAGGTTCTTAACCTCAGCAGCACCCTCCCTGCTCACAGGTATAGGGGAGGGAGCTGGAGCAGAAATGTGTGTGACTGAAGATGTCTCTGATTTTCCTCCACATACATTCACCTAGCATTGGCCAAGTAGAAAGAGACCTGCAGGCAGAGTAGGAAAAAGAGTTGATTTTTTCAGTAATCAGGGTTTATATAATTTATTTCCAAAGCTGTTATGCATATATTGTCTCACTTAAGACTCTTCAAAACCATCAGGGGGCTGTTTTATTTGTATCTATTTGCAAATGAGAAAATGAAGAGCTCTGATGACTTGCTCTGCTCACATCATAGAGCTCTAACTCAGAAAAGTACATTTCTAAGGCAACTTTAATAACAAGAGAAAAAACTGTGATTATATTTTTCAATTTATTTGTGTATTTATTTGATGTCTGTCTCCCCCATTAACATATAATGGCCTAGATAGTAGGACCTGGGTCATTCTATTCACAACTGTATTCCCAATGTCTGCAATAGAAATTGGCATAAAGAAGCTTCATCAATATAAATAACACTAATATTTGAATAAATAATGAATGAATAAATAAATGAGTAAGTGTATAAAATCTAAGTGATATGCTCCCCAGGGAACAGAAATAAAAGCTTTGGTGAAAGAGTATTGCAGGCTGCAAAGTCCAGTAAAACAAAAGATTCGCTGGTTTCCTTCTTCTTACACTACCCTCTGGAACTAAGTCCCTTTTAAAGATAAGTGAAAACCATAAAGGAGCCACTTCTGGCCATTAACACAAAAACTTAAAAAATAAATGTATTAAAAGTGAGAAGATGGAAAAGACATATATTCCAAGAACTAATTCTCTAAAGAAACTTTGGAAGGGGTTTCTACAACTACTTTATTATAGACTCAAAGTAACATTAGACAAAAGGGTTTCTCAAAAAAAAAAGGATGAAAAAGAGGTGTAGGATCATAAAGGATTACAAAGAAGATAATATAAAGCAGAAGAGTAAGATTAAAATCAAATAAATATGCTAGAAAACAAGGGGAAAAGGTATAAAATAGAATAAATTATCAATAGTGGACCCTCCTTATACATGGGTTCCACATTCGTGGATTCAACCAAACACAGATTGGAAATATTCAGAAAATAAAAATACACAATACTAGGCAGAAGCTGTGAGCAGCCCCCAATACCCAGCAAAAGGCAGGAGTACACATGGGGNTTCCAAGAACTAATTCTCTAAAGAAACTTTGGAAGGGGTTTCTACAACTACTTTATTATAGACTCAAAGTAACATTAGACAAAAGGGTTTCTCAAAAAAAAAAAAGGATGAAAAAGAGGTGTAGGATCATAAAGGATTACAAAGAAGATAATATAAGGCAGAAAAGTAAGATTAAAATCAAATAAATATGCTAGAAAACAAGGGGAAAAGGTATAAAATAGAATAAATTATCAATAGTGGACCCTCCTTATACATGGGTTCCACATTCGTGGATTCAACCAAACACAGATTGGAAATATTCAGAAAATAAAAATACACATTACTAGGTAGAAGCTGTGAGCAGCCCCCAATACCCAGCAAAAGGCAGGAGTACACATGGGGTACTAAGCAGGAGCTATAGGCAGTGCCCCCAGATGGCAGAAGGCAGGAGCAGGCCAAAAACACCACTCTGCATGGGTGGCCCAGAGCAACTACCACCACAGCTTTGGCCACTGCCAAAGTGGTTAGTTGCACAGTAGCAGCCACAGCCAACATACAGACAGCCATCCAGATACTTGACTGCATTGACACTAGGAGAGTCAGTAGTGAAGACCAAGAAAAGAAGTCTTTTTCCTCAATGCCCACTGTAGAGTAATAGAAGAAGCAACTGCTCTGCCAGATGACCAGAAATCAATGTAGATTCTAGAAATATGAAAATTCAAGAAAATATGACATCACTAGAAGAATGCAGTAATTCTTAAATACCAGACCCTATAGAGCAGGAAATCCTTGAAATAACTGAATAGGAATACCGAGCAATAATCCTAAGGAAACTCACTGAGATATAAGAAGACTCAGTTAGACAACATAATGAAATGAAAAACAAAAAAACAAAAAAACAAAAAAACAAAACTTCAGATATGAAGAAGGAAATCTACAAATAGATCAATACTTTTAAAAAGAATATAGCAGAACTCATGGAATGAATGATTCATTCAATGAAATAAAAAGCATAACTTAGAACTTAAGCAGCAGGATAGAATAAGCAGAGAAAAGAATGTCTGATCTTGAAGATAGTCTTTTCAAAATAACCCAGGCAGACAAAAAGAAAAAAGAGAGAGAGAAAAAGAATTAAGAAAAATGAAGAAAATCTAAGAGAGCTAGCAGACAACCTTAAGTGTACAAACACTCGAATCAAGGGTGTTCCAGAAGGGGAGGAGAAAAGAAAGGCATTGAAAGCCTGTTCCATGAAATAATACCAGGAAACTTCCCAGGCCCAGGTGTACAGAGAGACACAGACCTTCATATTAAGGAAGCTCAGAGACCTTCAAGCAGATTCAATTAAAAAAGATCCTCTCTGAGACACATTATAGTTAAACTGGCAAATCTCAAAGACAAAGAGAATCCTAAAAGCAACAAGAGAAAAGCATCAAGTCACCTATAAGGAAGTCCCAATCAGACTAACAGCAGACTTCTCAACAGTAACACAACAGGCCAGAAGAAAATGGGATGATATACTCAAAATACTAAAAGAAAAAAACTGCCAGCCATGAATACTATACCCAACCAGGCTATCCTTCAAAAATGAGGGAGAAATAGAGGATTTTCCAGACAAACAAAAACTGTGGGCATTCACCACTATAAGACCAGCCCTACAAGAAAACCTCAAGGGAGTCATGAATCTGGAATCTGAAAAAGAATAATTACTATCATGAATACACAAGAAAGAACAAAACCCACTGGCAAAACAAACATGCAAATGAGAAAAGGAAAGAAACTAAATCTTCCCACCTCAAAAAACAAACATTAAAGACAAACAATAAAAGGGAAAGAAAGGAACAAAAGATATTTTAAACATCCAAGTAAAAATCAATAAAATGCCAGGAGTAAGACAATACCTTTCAACAACAATCCTAAATGTAAATAGATCAAACTCTCCACTCAAAAGACACTGACTGATTGGATTAAAAAACTAGACCCAACTATATGCTTTCTTCAAGAGATTCACCTGACCTATAAAGACACACACAGACTAATAGGGAAGGGATGGAAAAAGATACACCATGCAAATGGAAACCAAAAATGAGCAGGGGTAGCTATTCTTACATTGGATAAAATAAACTTTAAACCAAAAACCATAAAAAGAGACAAAGAAGGCCAGTATATAATAACAAAGGGATCTATCCAGCAAGAAGACACAACAATCATAAATATGTATGTACCCAACACTGGAGCACCTAGATATATAGAACAAACATTGTTAGGACTAAAGAAAGATTAGACCCCAACATGATAGTAGTAGGAGAATGGAATACCCCTCTCTTAGCACTGGACAGATCATCTAAGGAACAGAGAAACACAGTATTTACACAACAGTTTAGACCACCTGGACCTGGCAGATATCTATATCTATTTTTATTGAGAAGTCTTCAACAAAATATTAGCAATCAGAACCCTTCATCCAACAACTACAGAATATACATTCTTCTCATCAGCATATGGAACATAGGCCAGGATAGACCATATGCCAGGTCACAAATCAAGTCTCAACAAATTTTTAAAAACTGAAATAATTTCAAGTATCTTTTCAAACCACAATAGATTAAAACTGGAAATCTCTAACAGTGAAACTCAGGAAACTCTAAAAATACATGGGAATTAAACAACAGGATCCTGAAGAAATTTAAAAGGAAATCTAAAAGTTTCATGAAACTAACAAAAATAGAAACCTGTGGGATACTGCAAAAGCAATACTAAGAGGGAAGTTTATTGCAATAGATGATTACGTCAACAGAATAGAAAGATTTAAAATAAACATCCTAATGTAAAACCTCAAAGAACTAGAAAAACAAGAAAAATCTGTTCCCTTAAATAGTAGGTGGAAATAATTAAGATCAGAGCAGAACTAAATGAAACAGAGACCCCAAAAATCGACACAAAAGATTGATGAAACCGAAAGTTGGTTTTTCAAGAAGATAAACAAAAAAGACAGGCCAATAGCTAGGATAATTAAGAAACAGAGCAGAACTAAATGAAACAGAGACCCCAAAAATCGACACAAAAGATTGATGAAACCAAAAGTTGGTTTTTCAAGAAGATAAACAAAAAAGACAGGCCAATAGCTAGGATAATTAAGAAAGAAGACCCAAATAACAAAAATCGGAAATGAGAAAGGAGACATTAAAAGCAATACCACAGAAATAAAAAAAAATCATAAGAGACTATTATAAATAGCTATATGCCAACGAATTTGAAAACCTGGAGGTAATGGATACATTTTTGGACACAAACAAACTACCAAGACTGAACCAAGAAGAAATAGAAAACTTGAACA
The DNA here is from genome assembly GCF_000696425.1 of Galeopterus variegatus. Classification (NCBI taxonomy): domain Eukaryota; kingdom Metazoa; phylum Chordata; class Mammalia; order Dermoptera; family Cynocephalidae; genus Galeopterus; species Galeopterus variegatus. The sequence continues at coordinate 157,164 of NW_007727097.1, forward strand.
ACCAATAACAAGCAATGAGTTTGAAGTAGTCATTAGCAGTCTCCCAATGAAGAAAAGCCCAGGAACAGATAGGTTTATTGCTGAACTGAACCAGACATTTAAAGGCGAGTTAATACCAATTCTCTTCAAACTATTTCAAATCATTGAAACAGAAGCCACTCTCCCAAACTCATTCTACAGACATTTAAAGGCGAGTTAATGCCAATTCTCTTCAAACTATTTCAAATCATTGAAACAGAAGCCACTCTCCCAAACTCATTCTATGAAGCCAGTATAACCCTGATATCAAAACCAGACAAGGATACAAAATAAAAAGAAAACTAAAGGCCAATATTTCTGATAAACAAAGATGCAAAAATCCTCAATAAAATATTAGCAATCAGAATACAGCAAGAGAGCACACTGTATAACACACTGTATAACAAAAGTTATACAACATGATCAAATGGGATTCATCCCAAGGGTGCAAGGATGATTTGACATACACAAGTCAACAAATGTGACACACCACATCAACAAAATTAAGGACAAAAACCATATGATTATGTCAATAGACACAGAAAAAACATTTGATGAAATTCAACATCACTTTCATGATAAAGACTCTCAGCAAAATTAGTTTTAGAAGGAAAGTATCTCAACACAATAAAAGCCATATATGACAACCCCCCGTGCCAATATCATCCTGAATGAGGAAAAGCTGAAAGAACAAGACAAAACTGCCCACTCTCACCATTTCCATTTAACATAGCATTGAAAGTATTAGCCAGAGCAATCATGCAAGAGAAAGAAATAAAGGGCATCCAGATTGGAAAAGATTAAATCAAACTGTCCCTATTTGCAGATGACATGATCCTATATTATAGTGAAATCTAACAACTCCACCAAAAATCTCTTAGAGCTGATAAATGATTGCAGTTAAGTTGCAAGATACAAAATCAGCAAAAAAATATCAGTAGCTTTTTTATATTCCAATAACAACCTAGCAGAAAAAGAAATCAAGAAAGTAAGCCCATTTACAATAGTCACCAAAATAAATAAATAAATAAAATACCTGAGAATGAATTTAACCAAGGAGGTGAAAGATACCTGCAAGGAGAACTACAAATCATTGCTGAAAGGAATTTCAGCACAAAATTCCTAAACAGGGCACAAAAAGATGGAGAGACATCCTATGCTCTTGCATTGGAAGAGTTAACATTGTGAAAATGTCCATACTACCTCGAGTGACCTACACGTTCACTGTAATTCCCACCAAAATACCAATGATATTCTTCACAGAAATAGTAAGAACAATCCTAACATTCATATGGGACAAGAAAAGACCCTGAACATCCAAAGCAATCCTGAGCAATAGATAGATAGATAGATAGATAGATAGATAGATAGATAGATAGATAGATAGATAGATAGATAACAAATAAATAATAAAGCCATTACCTGATATTAAAAT
>NW_007727097.1:159465-162130 GCF_000696425.1 Galeopterus variegatus
AACCACATTGACGGCTGAGCCTGTGGTGCCTTCAGGAGAGTTTGGCGCTGGGAGCACAGCAGCGCTCCCGCCGTGGGTTTGGATCCTATATAGGGAAGACTGGTGCGCTCACAGCACTCACTGGCTGAGCGCGGTGCAGCCAGTCTCAAAAAGGACAAAAAAAAAAAAAAAAAACACATTGAGATATCATCTTATCCCAGTTAGACTAGCCATACCAAAATGACAGAGAATAACAAATGCTGGTGAGGATGTGAAGATAGGGGAACCCTCCCACACTTTTGGTAGGCATGTACATCAGCACAGCCATTATTAAAAACAGAATGGAGTTTCCTCAAGCAACTACATATAGAGCTGCCATATGATCCAGCAATTCTGCTGCTGGGTATATACCCAAAGGAATGGAAATCATCATGTTGAAGGGATACCTACACTCCCATGTTTATTGCAACTCTATTTACAATAGCTGAGAGTTGGAACCAACCTGAATGTCTGTTGACAGATGACTGGATAAGGAAAATGTGCTATATATACACAATGGAATACTACTTTACCATAAAAAGGAATGAAATTCTGCCATTCACAGAAACATGGATGAACTTAGAGAAAATTATGTTAAGTGAAATAACCAAGGTACAGGAAGAGAAATACCACATGTTCTCACTTGTAAGTGGGAGCTAGAAGGAAGAAAGAAAGAAAAAAGGCAGAAAGAAAGAGAGAAAGAACAATCACAATAATTTCTTGAACTTTCAGAAGGAGAAAATGGGGCTGAGGCTACCAGATATGGGAAAGGGGGAGGGGGAGGTGGGAAGGGGGGAGAGGGAGACGGGTTAGGGAGAAACTGAAAAAGGACAACAAAAAATGTTTACGCTGTGTAATGACAAAACAAAAAATAAATAAAAAATAAATAACAATATCACAATAAAATAATACAAATAAAAACAATCAAGTATAATAAAAATGATTTACATAACATTTACATTGTATTACATATTATAAATAATCTAGAGATGATTTAAAGTATACAGGAGGATGCACATAGATTATATGCAAATATTACCTGATTTTATGTAGGGAACTTAAGCATCCATGTATTTTGGCATTGCAAGGGGTCCTGGAACCAATCCCCCTTGGATAACGAGGGACGACTGTATATGGTTAATATGGTTAAAGCCATCTTAGAAGCAACAAAATATATGCAATAGGAAAACAGATTTGATATATGTTGTCCCATCTTAAGTTTAGCTCTAACACAAAGCAGAGAAGAGCAGTGGTAAAATGATAACAGGCAAGTGGATCACTACGTACAGGAGGCAAATGAGTCACATTTTGAACTTAGCCTAGTGCTTCCTCAGAGAATAATAGAAGGAAGACATTCAGGAACATATTCAAAGATCCAGTAGAAGAAAACTTTTCTAAAAAATTAAGAAAACATTTCAGGATGGCTTCATGTATCTCAGGAATATGCCACACCAAAACGCAGCAGAGCAATATTTATGCAGTTCTGAGAGAAAATATTACCCAAGCAGTTTATACCAAGTTATCCCTCAAGGATAAAGGCAAAGGAAATCTTCCAGTGTACAGTACTTATGAATACTTCTTAAAAGAACTTTCAGGCAACAAAATCCAATTTCCTAGGATGTCCTTCAAAACAATACACTAAGGATGGAAGAAAACAAGAATTAAAGGTTTTAGAGAGTGAGATAGGAGGTGCTTAGTCCCCCTGGGATTGGGTTTCAGGCCACCCTCCTAGGATTCAAGCTCAGCGTCTGAGTCCTGAGCTATGGTGGCCTGTAGGACCTATTTTTGGTACCAGCACATGGAGATTGAGACCCCAGAGGGCAGCTCACCAGCCCAGCATGCTCAATAAAGGAGTGTATCCCTTGAATAGCCCCGCACTGGTGGAGCTAGAGAGCATACATTATATTTGGACATATTCAGTGTATTCAGTGCATGTGATGGAATTTAACCAATGAACAAGCTCTAAAAGAGACCAACTGAGCATGTGCAAGACTAGGTTACATAACTGGGAATCACCCCACTTGGTTGAATATTCATTAGATAGCATGAATATGTATTAGATAGTGAAACTATAAAAGTGGAATCCTGGTAGAAGGCAAGGCTGCTGCTCACTCTCTCTAGAGCCAGCCCACGCTTCACCTGAGGTCTGTATTTTTGTCTTTTTGTATCAAACTTGTCCTTGGCAGGCTGCTTTTCACTGTAGAGCCAGCCTGCACTTTGTCTGTGAATATGTATTTCCTACACTCAGAGAGGTTGGTTGGTTGGCTGAATGGTTGGTTTTTGGTTTTGGCAGGGGTCAGGGGGATGTGGATAGGGACAGAGACTAAGAGATTGCGAATCTCATTTATTATTAAATGAGAGAACCCCTAGTACACTTTGCATGTAGGTTATTTAGTTCTCCTAAGAGCCTTACAAGGTAGGTATTATTATCTTCATCTTATAAATGAAGAAATTCATACTTAGAGAAGTTAAGTGAGTTTTTCAAGACTGTATAGTTGGTAGGTGGTACGCGGGGGGTTGAAGTCTGGGTCTGCATAACTCCAAAGTCAGTGTTCTTCTTTTTAAACATGTTCTTTGAATGAAAACCCAGATTTTCGGGCCGGCCCGGTGGCGCACTGCTACAGTGCGCCGCTTGGGAGCGCGGGGG
>NW_007727097.1:162827-164900 GCF_000696425.1 Galeopterus variegatus
AAAGAAAACCCAGATTTTCCTCTATTATATGAAGGACACATAAAACTCTTTTCTATCCCTTTCTAGATATAAAGCAATAATTTCATGTTTCTCTGTACTTCAGCATGTTACTCCAGAGAGCACAAGAATTGTAAGATAGAAGTTTGGGGTTTTGCAGTGCAGGACCTTGTGAGGCTATTCCACTCCATGAAGTCCTCATAGGTTTAAGTTATTTTTAAGTGCCTGCACTGTCCCCAGCATGTGCCCTTCAAACTTGTATCTGCTTTCTAGGATGGAGGAAGGAACAAAGAAGAATGGCACCTGCAAGTTTATGGTTTTATGACTCATACTTCTACGAGTGTCTAGTAACAGGTTCAGAAATCTCGGTCAATAAGATAATTGTTGGTCACCTAAAAGTGCCTGACTTTGTTTTAAGTCTAGGCAGGGTCTCTTAATTCTTCTATTGCAGTTTGCAACAGGTTTCATATGTTTTCTAACATGCTACTTTCCCTTTGAGCGCCACTGGATCTGGTGGGTCATAAGGCACCTGATTAAACTGCAACCTGTCCTAGCTGGAGAATTTTCTTTGCTGAGTCCCACTTAAACCTGACAGCCTTACTCAGTAAATAGGCCAGATCATCACTGGCATGGTTATTCTTAAGGAGTCTATTTCCTTCTAGCATTTACGTCTTACCTACCAAGATATTTAGGGCAGTTTCTACTTTTTTTATTTATATTTTTTACTTTTTTAGTTGACAAATAAAAATTGCATGTATTTATGATATACAACATGTTTGATATATGTATATTTTGTGAAATGACTAAATCAAGCAAATTAACATATCCATTGCCTCACATACTTTTGATTTTTTGAGGTGGAAACATTTAAAATCTATTTTCAGTGATTTTCAAGTATTCATTACATTGTTACTCACTATAGTCAACATATTGTACAATAGATATCCTGAACTTTTTCTTCTGTCTTTTTGAAATTTTGTACAACTCCCCAGTCCCCCTCCCCTCCAGTCCCTGGTAACCACCATTCTACTCTCTGCTACTACAAATTCAACACTTTTAGATTTCACATCCAAGTGAGAGCATGCGGTATTCGTCTTTCTGAAGGACTTTGTACTCTCTGATCACCAGATTCTATCAGCAAGATGTCAAATGTGTAAGTGGACCAGCAAGATGTTCTGTGGAGTATAAAAATGATCAAAGTCCCTGTGGACTGGATTTTGAAGAGAGCATAAGAGTTTTCATGGTCTGAGATAATCAGTCTGCTTCTGATTTCTTTATCTATTACGGTAGAGCATATGTCAGCAAACATTTTCTGTAAGAGGCTAGATAATAAATATTTAGGCCTTATGAGACATACAGTCTCTGTTGTAATAATTCAACTCTATGCTGTACCATGAAAGTAGCCATAGGCAGTATGTCAATGGATGGGCACGGCTGTGTTCCAGTAAAACTTTATTNACTTTTGATTTTTTGAGGTGGAAACATTTAAAATCTATTTTCAGTGATTTTCAAGTATTCACTACATTGTTACTCACTATAGTCAACATATTGTACAATAGATTTCCTGAACTTTTTCTTCTGTCTCTTTGAAATTTTGTACATCTCCCCAGTCCCCCTCCCCTCCAGTCCCTGGTAACCACCATTCTACTCTCTGCTTCTACAAGTTCAACACTTTTAGATTTCACATCCAAGTGAGAGCATGCGGTATTCGTCTTTCTGAAGGACTTTGTACTCTCTGATCACCAGATTCTATCAGCAAGATGTCAAATGTGTAAGTGGACCAGCAAGATGTTCTGTGGAGTATAAAAATGATCAAAGTCCCTGTGGACTGGATTTTGAAGAGAGCATAAGAGTTTTCATGGTCTGAGATAATCAGCCTGCTTCTGATTTCTTTATCTATTATGGTAGAGCATATGTCAGCAAACATTTTCTATAAGAGGCTAGATAATAAATATTTAGGCCTTATGAGACATACAGTCTCTGTTGTAATAATTCAACTCTATGCTGGTACCATCAAAGTAGCCATAGGCAGTATGTCAATGGATGGGCACGGCTGTGTTCCAGTAAAACTTTATT
>NW_007727097.1:165896-171993 GCF_000696425.1 Galeopterus variegatus
GTAAGAATCAGACAGAGAAGTTAAACGGGGATGTGATGAGAATTACCCCCACCCTGGTTTTTTTATTTTCAAATTTTTGATGTTGACACAAAATTCTGTGATTCCCCCCGCAAGGTTTTAACATTATTTTTGTTTCTATCACCTTACTTCTTCCATCCATAATAACCTTCACTTCATCGACGAGGAAGCCAGTGTAAGGAGTATAAATTGTAAATGTGATGTGGCCCTCTTGAAATTGTTAAATGGATCCCCATGAAAATAGCTCAAACTCCTTTTTATGACAGCAAAGACTTCCATAAGTTGGTGCCTGTTTATCTCTTCCTAGCCTTCTCTTTTCTCCTTACCTCTTCAGGAGAGGATTCGGGAGCCAAATTGAACTTCTTAGAATTCCCCAAGTTTATCAGGCTGTATGTGCTTCCACCTTATTAAAGTGTTTTTTTTTCTTGCCTGCCTGGTGAGCAGTTCCTCAGGTTGTTACCCCTTCTTTGATGACCTCTTTCACTTAACTGTGCCAGTACGGATAACAATGATTATCTGTGATTCTCTGCATGTTCATTTCTCATAGAAGAATATTGGACCTACTAGTTTGCATACACACATATTTTGATAACATGAAAGCATTTCATTTGTGTATATGTTTAATATATATGTTTAATATCTAAAAGCCAGGAAGCTAGTACAATGCCTGGCAATAGTAAATGATAGTGCTGCTACTGGTGGTGGCAGTGGTGTCTGACAGTTATTCAGCATTTACCATGGGCTAGACATTCTTTCTAAGCATTTCACACATGTTAATGGATTACATTAGCTGAAAGAATAAGTACACACGCATCTGAACCAGACATAAAAAAAGTCACCCCAAGCCTTCCCTCCTCTTTGGAGGAAATCACATAATTTCACTTGTTCTGCCTGCCAGTCTAAGGCAGACTTTCCCTCCTTGGGGGGCGAGTTCTTCAGATCAGATGAACTCTTCATCAAGAAAAAACTCAAAGCAGAGTGTCTCAGAGGGCAACACATAAATAGAGAACAGCATTTATTAGCTGTTTTGTATCTCCAGGGCACAGAAGTGACTCCAGCCAGACGCCTGTCTGCTGTGCCCTTTCCAGCTGCCACTTTGTATGTTAATTGTACACCCTTAACATTTATTATCAAAGCTGCTGGTTTAAATTTCTCAGACGAAGGGTGGAAGGCAGTCTTCACTCAGAGGACCCATCTTCTGTCACTTTATGGAAATGAAACTTGGAGTTTGTTTACAGCTGCTCTGCGAAATCCCAGGTGGGGAAATAAATGGTAACTGTAGAGAATACGTAGGAGGCTGAGGTTGGGTCAAATGTGTCCCATAAAATTGGATGCATCGGATGCCTGAATTCTGATTCTTCTCTGTGCACAGTAACACGATTATGTAATGGCATCTTTTTGCTTTATGTGCTTTACATCATCCTAAAAATCATACATGACAAATAGATTATAAACACGCACAAACACCGTCTCGGAATTGTTCCTTTAAGTCAACCTCAGTTATTCAAAGCAGAAGTGGTAAACAGAAGCCCAAGTATACATCACAAAATGCTCCCACTACACTCACTTTTGTTATCGATAAATGAGTTCTTGCAGGTCTCATTAAGGTCCTATTTACTCTTGCCTTGAGACAGACAGTAATAATATGTTCAGGATTGATTAAGGCAGATAGACTGAGTAGTAACAATGGATAGCTGATGGAATATTTAAGAAGCTAGGTTATAAAAGACAGTCACAAGAACTCATAATAAGCGGAGAACCATTTAGTTTAGGGACAAATAGCACTATTCATCTACATAAATTATCCATAATAGCCACTTTCACATTTGCATTTGCATTAAATTCTGAACACACCACTGTATTCTGGCACTGTAAGTGACATCATAATAAACACCTTGCACCATAGTGTAGAGACCAACGTGTGTTCCCTAACCATATAGAAGAAAAAAGCAAAACAGTGATTGTTGCTGGAGACGCTGTTTCTTATTACTTATTTATGTTATCTCTGTATTTAGGTAGTTAATCATGCAATTAGGTTAAAAAAAATCTGGTCACCTGTTGAGAAGATACTCCTCAAAAGAGAACAGGGTTTATTTCTTATCTTATATCCTACTTTCTTCGAAAAAATTAAAAACAGACTCCTGGTTATTTCGACCTCAATTATTTTGGAGTGATATGTCGGTGAACAGGGGAGAGCTGGCCAACACTTGTATCTGTAACAAAAGAAGGAAAATATTATATTGAATAATTAAGGAGCATTTACTTAGTGCCAGAGATTTTGATAATGAACTTATATCACTTCTTGGTTTAATTTTTTTATGGTCATTTTGTAGTTAAGGACACTACAATGGTATTTCAACTTGTGACTGTGTGCTTTTTTCTATACAGTCTATCCTATGGTACAGAAGTATGTTCAAAAATTTCATAGAATCAGAAAGAGAAAGTGACTAATTCTGCCAGGGTTATTTGGGAAGCATACATAGATTAAATGACATTTAGACTGTGGCTTCAGAAATTATATATAACAGTTATTCTTTTCCTTGTCAGACCTAGGATATGGTGGGCTTGAAACTTCATCTGCATTTTATGTGCCATTTGCATAATATTGGACACAAGTACCATTGAAGAGAGATAATTCTTTCTTTAATAAATGTGGAAATAAGACCTCTTATCAGCTTGCTATTAATGAGATGCAAATTCATGCCAAGACAAGAGTCTGAAATGTCTTTTTTTTGATATTAGGTCTCAGCTAGCTTTTGTTTCTTTTATTCCTGATATTGCATTCTATAGCATAAAATCTGAAATAGATATAGAAGTTTTTCTACACTGTTATACTTCTAATGCATGATCTCTGATATCCTCTGTCTTTGTCTCCAAGAACCTGGAGAAGAGGATTATTTTACTACATCTTTTAAACACCTAATTTGGTTTAGTTTATCTATGTATAATCTCTCCTGTTTGAAATCTTCTCTTTTAAAAAGGAAAAGAGATGGGAAATTGCTGGAGGAGAACAGGAGGTCAACAATATTTTTCCTTTTTTGCAAAGTTGAAAGATACTACAATAGGTTTATAGATACCTGGGATTGATAAGCAGAAAACTTGATAGTGCAGAAGAGATGGGGATGGAGTACAAGAACAAAGTGCTCTTGGGTGCAAGGAGATGGGATCCAGTGAAACGTGGAGAGGTCAGCTTTAAATAGAGACAGGGTTAGATCATTCATTGACACAAAAGAGAAGACAAAGTTTGTGGCTAAATATGCCTTTGGGATGGATGGTTTGATGTAGGGAAATTGAAGTAGTCTTCTTCTAATTGCTCCTATTTCTGCATCTGACTGATGGTGAATGTCATGGGAGGCTGGGACTTTGAGAGTGTTTGACTAATAAACATCCCCCAGGACATAGCCCTAGGCATGAGAGGGATAAACAAAGACATAGACATGCTGGGCTTCATCTACATGCCTTTTAGGGGAAGCCATTTGTATTAAGTCTCCCTTCTGGAACAGGTGTTTGGGCAGCATGTAGTGATAAGGCAGGTGTTGTTGAACCTGAGGGTCATGTTCAGACTCTTTTTTAAAAAGCCTGCTTGCTGATGGTGTCAGAGTGAGAGAAAGGCCGTGCAATCATGAATATCTGTTTGTAGGTTATAGAGGCTCCTGCTTCAACTGGCCTAGACAAGAGAGAAGGCTGTAGCCTGACAACTGGCACCAGAGACTTTTCTGCCTTCCTCTTATCTTTGCTCTTCTTTGCACACTGCATTGTGTCTCTTTAACTTAGACCCACTTCTTGTCTGTGGGAGGGGGAGCCTGGTCAATGGCAACATACACCGTCATAGGTAAAGACATTTCCCTGCCTGGTGCAGGTTGGAAAACCACCCCAGAGAAGCCCTCTTAGAGGCCTGTTGGGTACGTGCACATTCTTGGATAAACCAGAAGTTAGGGTTTTCTGGTTAGTTCGGTCTCTACTCCTTGACCAGTTGCTATAGCTAGGAGGTAAGATCATGTACAAAGCTTGTAAGCAGAGACAGGGGTAGGTCTTCTCTTAAAGAATAGGTGAGCACAGTTATGATCACAGGGGGAATTCTGTTGATCTTCATAATCATTCCAATCACTTGACTATGATTGCCTACTGTGTCCCAGACCGATTCCCTAATTCTCAGCCTGGCATTCCCAGGATATAGCTCCAAGTTCCTTTAGGACCTTGTTTCCTACTATTTCTTTCAACATACCATGAACTTCCTGCTTGAAGACCTTTGCTCCTAAAGCTCCATCCACTTGGGATGCATTTCATTTCCATCCCACTACCCAGCCATCCAACTCATTGATTTGACCTTTATTGAGTCTCACCATGTGGCAAGATACACGCTGCCACAGGAGTCACAAGATGAATGCTATATTGTCTATATTATTAAGGATTTTAATTGGATGGGCACGACACACACATTAGCAGACAATGAGAAGATGCACAGATGTAGAAGCATAGCTGAGGTCCTGGCCAAGGCTGGGGCTACCAGGAGGCTTCCTGGAGGGAATGATGCCTGAACTAACTCCTGAAGTTGCGTACATGAGAAACAAAAGGAATGAGGATCACAGCAAATGGAGCAATGTGGATACCAGCAAGAAGTGACAAATTATATTCATCAGAGGGATAGTCTACATCTTACACATCCATAGGGTAAATATGGTTTCCTTCAGAAATATTTCCCTGACCTAGAGAGTTAAAACACTTCTCTTGATCTGTTACGTTACCTGTTCTGCACCTTTTTAAGACCCTAGATCCTTTTTGTCTATTGAATTGTTTGCATATGCTTTTCCTCCCCTCTCTAAAGTTTGAGATTTTTAAAGAAAGGTGTTGCATCTTTCTATCCCAACATTGACCTGCAGAATGTCTTACATAGAGTAGGCATTAGTAAATGTGGCTCATTGAACCTGAGCAGAAAATGAGAAATGTACCCATTTAGGGTATGTGCAGCTCCCCCTGGATTCAATATACAAGCTTGCCAAGGGATTCTCATAGGAAGAAACACATAGGGGGTGGTTTCCCCTGAAAGGTCTATTGATCTTATCAGGAAAGGGCCATGCATTTGGGGCTGGTGTGGCAGGAGCATTTTTATCTATGCTGTAGGTCATTATAACAGGAGGAACAGTGAAAGCAATTTCACAGGGAAACACTTTCCAGCTGCCTGTAACTTTGGCTCAGCAAATGTCACCCCACAGCTATTTACAACAATATTTATTGCTCTGTCATTAGCTTATAAAGAACGTCAGCCCAGAGACTGAGGGACGATGCTATGCAACAGCAACCATGATGGGATTATTTAGAAAGGCAAAGAAGCCCACGTTAACATCGGGGAGGAGGCGGGGGAAGTAAACTCTAGCAATTACCAAGAATCGTAACCTCTCCCATAAAAACAGTCTCAGCAAAGCCTAAACGGTGCTTAAAATAGCATTTCTCGCCAAAACTCCCTCATAAAATCACCCAGTTGAGATAGCTATATCTGTCATAGGCCTTCAGGAAAATAAACCTCAAATTGATGGGGGTAATGTCCAATGGAATTCCTTTGGGTTTTCAAATTCACATGGAAATTCTGATTCCAGGCACTGAATCAGAGCTGAAAGCCAACTGGTTTATTAGTTGTGTTTTTGTAAGTGAGAGTTGAGAGATAGAAAGAAACTTTGGAGAGGGGGGAAAAAAGAGAACCCTAACCTTAGTCTTATAATATCATTTAAAATCTCTGAATGCTTTATTATGGTCTCTTGGCATCATAAGCTAAACTTACATGTTCCCAAGTCATTTTTTCTTATCTATTTCACCATCAGGAAAATAACTTTCCAGAATGAGTTGTAACTGTGATTCTAGTCAGCCTCCAACCTCTCTGATCTTTCATTCTCTTCCAGTCCTCTTAGGTTTCTCTCTCTCATCCACTCTTAAAATATCGGGGTTCCCTGTGCCACGAGGTCACTCATAAGATTCCGTCTTTGAATCTCCAGGGATCAGCACAGATCCTGCCCCACGTGCAAGTTGAGAAATATGGAATTAATGTAACCGGATGTTGGAGGATGCATTTCTTATGGTGTGCAGA
>NW_007727097.1:172742-178636 GCF_000696425.1 Galeopterus variegatus
TTGAGAAATATGGAATTAATGTAACCGGATGTTGGAGGATGCATTTCTTATGGTGTGCAGAATGTGAATGGCTGCAGAGTGAGCCTCGGGGATGTGGTCTGGCCTTCCAGGGCGTGGGCTGTAGAGACAAGCTAACCATTGCCTCTCTGGCGCTTCCAAGCTGGATGGCTAGTGGAGAGCTCTGTAACTTCTTTGCATCTCAGTCTTTTCATTTGCAACAAGGGGATTATAATACCTCCCCCCTAAATTTGCTGTGAAGATTAAGCAAGTAAAATAGGTGCAGGACAGTGCTAGTCCCAGTGCCTGGTACCCAGGAAACATGACAAATGACCACTTTCCTGGGTAGGTTTATCCGTTTCTACCTACTTAACTCATGTTCAAGTGGGTACATTAAAGAATCCTGAAACAATGTGAATCTTCTTGGCCCAGAAACAATGTGGGTGGGGAAAGCCCACACTGTTGGGTTGTGGACCAACAACGCCATCACAGCTGGGCCCTGTGGGCTGCAGGGAGGGAGGAGGCAGTGACCAGAGCCAGGACCACGCACAGAAAAGGCAGCATCCTGAGTTTTCAAGCCCTCTGGGAAGAATCAACACAGCCGGCTACCACCAGACGGTGGCGGTGGGCGTCCTGTCAGAGGTGGGTGGAATCACCTCCTGGTCACCAAATCCTCTAAATTCTCCCTCTCTGAACACACAGGATTCCTTCCCTCCACACCCTCCCTTCACATAGCTCTACCACTGCTGTGGGCTCAGCCTCTCATCCTTTCTTTCAGCAACAGCCATGTACCGAGTGGTCTCTCTTATCAGCACGCCCATCCTCCCATAGAGCCTTCCTTCCTTCTTTTCCTCTGCATTGAAACCAGCCACTCGGAGGCTTTGCCCCCCCCACAGAGGTGCCCACAGCACCTGGATCCTTCCTTCCTCTTCACCCATCTCCTTCCTCCTGCCTTCATGGAGGAAGCGCATGGTCCTAGTCAGTACAAACGGCCTGCGCTCCTCTCCTTGTTTGCCCAGCCATTCAATAGGTGGCTTTGGGAAAGGTTTTTTAACCTTCATTGCATCTAAGTTTTCTCGTTTGTAAAACAGGAATGATAATTATATCTGAATCATAGCATAGAGAGGATTGTATGTATTAATACAGGCAAAGCAGTGAGACTAGTCCCTACACACAGTCAGTGCTCAGTAAAGGTCACTTGTAAATGAAACCAAGCCAGACAATGAAACATAGGCAGACGCTGTGATCCAAGTATTTAGGGGCTGTGGCCACTGTTCTCACCAACTGCATCCAGTTATGCTTTATCCCAGACCGGTTCTCAAATTCCTGTCTTCAGAATAAACAACTTTTCTAGAGTGAGATCTTAGAATATAACTCTGAAATTTTTACCCCAGTCCTCTTGCTCACGGGATGAACCTGTCTTCCCACACCTGCCAAAACTCCAATCCCTGCCAGTCCTTCTGGTGCTACTGCTGAAACCAGTGCAACCCGTCAAGCCCGCCCAGGGCTCCAGAGCTTTTGCATTCTCTATCAGTGTCCCTTGAAGGGACCTCCACATTCCCAGCAAGAGCATCTTATCCTTCACAGCTGCATCCTCAAAGTTGCTCTGCTAAAGTTTTTTCTCATCTCAGTCTAATTATCTCATAGCTACAGTGACCACCCCTTGTGAAATATTTTTCATCCAAGGCACCTGGCCCATTGCTGTCTATACATATTGCCAAAGTGGTATGTCTGTGACACATTTACAGCCAGCCTTTGCCACCAATATATATGATGCCTCTATCAGCTATTAGCAGGTAGAGGTGTCTTGAGTCCATTTGCTTGCAAAGCAAATAAAGAGAACAAAGGTGCTTGGCCCCTTGACCCTGCTTTGCTAGATTTCAGTGAAAAGCTATGAAATATTTGAAACCAGCTCTTGCAGGGAGCAAAGGTGGAGAGGGACAAAGTTCTCTTGAACCTTTGTGCAAAGAACTCAAATTTTCTGACCATATGAGCCTGTAACCTTAACGCTATCTGTGACAAAATGTTTTTTTCTATAGATACAAGGCAGGGAAAAATAAAATAAAAAGCAAAAGAAAAAGTGTAAGTCAGAGAAAAGACTTGGAAAAGGTCTGCTATTTTACAGCACATATAGAGCATAGTTGTCAGAGTGTGGAGTAGAAGTAATGTAAAAATGTCATTGATTATGTCACCAAGCTAGCTGGTTGGTCCTGGCACCCTGTTTTCATATGCCCTCTGGGATACGGTAATAAAGAGCAACCATATTCTCCCAAAAGGAGAGCCCAGACAGAAATATTATGCCTGACACAGATGAGTATTTCTCTGTGTATTTTTATTGATAATTTTGAAAACCTTTTCATAGGCTTTGCTAATAAGCTATGCAGCAATTGAGATCTGGGGCCGGATGTCTCTTTGACAGACTGACAGGGTCTGTGCCATGGGTGCCCTGCCCCTACCACTCCAGTGCTCACTGGCCCAACTTCCAACCAGCAGCTCCCACTGTCTTAGTCCGTATTCTGTTGCTATAACAGAATACCATGGATTGGGTAATTTATAAAGAAAAGAAGTTTACTTAGCTCACAGTTCTGAAGGCTGGGAAGTCCAAAGCATGATGCCAGCATCTGTTGAGGGCCTTCTTGCTGTGTTGTATCATGGTAGATGGCATCAGGGCAAGAGGAAGGAAGCGTGTCAGCTCAGGCATCTCCTCCTCTTCTTATAACGCTACCAGTTCAGTCCCATTGTGGGAGCTCCACCCTGATGACCTTATCTAATTCTAATTACCTCCCAAAGGACTCACATCCAAGTACCACCCACACCACATACAAATTAGGGGGTTAAGTTTCCAACACGTGATGTTTGGGGGACACTTTCAAGCCAAAGCACACACATTCCTTGCCTGAGGGATTTCCTTAGCCAGAGCTCACTTTGCTGCCTGTCCAGTAGGCCAGAAATGCCAAGAAATGAATGCCTCCTTTTAGCATCTCTCAACTAATGATGGGTGGAAGATGGTATATGGGTACCCAAGCCCTTGCCATCTGGGTGGGTAACTCTGATGCTCTTTCACCTGAGATTTTCCATGCCACAGCGGTAACCTGCTGGAGAGTAATCCCTTTACCAGTTCCTTCCCTCTCTGTCTCATCCTCCAGTTCTCTTCTAGAGGTTCCTGACATCACCTCCAAGATAATCTACTTGTCCTAGAATCCTCGCCTCAGTGTTTTCTTTTGGAGGAAGCCGAACTAAGACAGAAAAGTGCACAGTCCTCATAACAATTGATTTCAAGAGTGGGGATTTGGTTGAAACAGCATTTTCTTTGGAAAGCAAGGCAAGATTAAAAATAGAGTGATCCAAGAACTTGGGTGAGAAATGGACAACCAGGAGATACTGATGACAGTAGCCTTTGCAGAATCAGTAGGAAATTGAGTCAATGCTAGTGACAATAGTGTCCCAAGTTGTGGGGACAGAGTACCAGAAGACAGCTGACTGGATTAATTAGCAGCATAAAATTAGAGGAATCTTTTGATAAGTTTGGTTTGTAGGCTCCTCTTAACTGTGAGGAAAAAAATATATGTATATGGAGTATGATTTAAACAAAAATGCCATCAAATGGCCCATGTGACGTAAAAACAATTTTGATAAATTTTTTAAAAAATTTTTATTTTGTCAATATACAATATAGTTGATTATTATGTCCCATCACCGAAACCTCCCNCCTTCCCTCTCTGTCTCATCCTCCAGTTCTCTTCTAGAGGTTCCTGACATCACCTCCAAGACAATCTACTTGTCCTAGAATCCTCGCCTCAGCGTTTTCTTTTGGAGGAAGCCGAACTAAGACAGAAAAGTGCACAGTCCTCATAACAATTGATTTCAAGAGTGGGGATTTGGTTCAAACAGCATTTTCTTTGGAAAGCAAGGCGAGATTAAAAATAGAGTGATCCAAGAACTTGGGTGAGAAATGGACAACCAGGAGATACTGATGACAGTAGCCTTTGCAGAATCAGTAGGAAATTGAGTCAATGCTAGTGACAGTAGTGTCCCAAGTTGGGTGGGGACAGAGTACCAGAAGACAGCTGACTGGATTAATTAGCAGCATAAAATTAGAGGAATCTTTTGATAAGTTTGGTTTGTAGGCTCCTCTTAACTGTGAGAAAAAAATATATGTATATGGAGTATGATTTAAACAAAAATGCCATCAAATGGCCCATGTGACCTAAAAACAATTTTAATAAATTTTAAAGACAATTTTAACCTGTGAGATGAGAATACAAGGGAATATGTGTATATTACATTCCTCTGTAATATAGGAACCTCCTTCTCGGTCGCTTTAAGACAACCAAACTTTAAACCTTTGTGTATTAGTTTCCTTTTGCTGCTGTAACAAATTACCACAAATTTAACGACTTGAAATGACACACGTTCTATAGTTACCCAGTGAGAAGTCAGAAATTAATTTCACTGGGCTACTGTCAGGTTGCCAAGAGGGCTGGTTCCTTCCGGAGGTCCTGAGTGGGGAATCCATCTCCTTGGCTTTTTCAGCTTCTAGTGGCCACCTGGGTTCCTTGGTTTGTGCCCTTCCTCTATCTTCAAGGACACTTCTCTAACCTCCACTTCCATCACTACATCTTTTCTCCTGACTGACTCTTCCTGTATTCCTCCTATAGGGACGTTGTGGTTACATGTGGCCCACCTGGATTATCCGGGATATCTGCCCACCTCAAAATCTACAACTTAATCACATCTTCAAACTATTGCTGTGCAGAAGATCACTAAAACTTATTCTGCTTGCCTAACTCAAACTTTGCACCCTTTGACCAGCATCTTCCCTTTCCCCATCTCTCCTCTGCCAGCCTCTGGTAACAACCCTTCCAATCCCTGCTTCTGTGAGATTGACTTTCTAAGATTGTGGGTATTTTTATTTTAACAGGAGTGGCAATGGCATATCGGTGGTAAGCCCATCAGTATTACAATGAGGAAATATGAAGAGCGAAAGCAAAAGATCCACTGCCTCAGCAACCTCAAAGCCTCTCTATCTGCATCGAATGAAATTAAAACAACGTAGTGATGAAGCAGCAGACTGAGGCTAACACGAAACCCCGCTGTTGGAGGATCAGAGGTCTTGTGCATCGATTAAATTGATATGGACAGGGGGAGGAGTGGGCCAGTGTTTTAATAGAAGCTAGGGTCCATTCTCTATCATTCCCAGGATTTGAGAAATTTTCAAGGGAAAAATGTTACTCTGTGAGATTATAAATGAATTGAAGTGTGAAAAAAAAAATTGTTTTCTTCTACAAATTTATAGTCTTAGCTTTGATGTTTAAGAGGTCTATGATCCATTTTGAATTAACTTTTGTATATGACATGAGATTAGAGTCAAATTTTATTTTTTTCTACTCACATATCCAATTATTCTAGTGACTATTGTCCTTATCGTATTAAATTACCATGATGTCATGTCAAAATTAATTATTCTTTTTCATTGAACCATATGATTATTCTTAGGCCTGATGGCCGCAATCTTAGAGTAAGTCTTGAAGTAAGTAGTTTCAGTCCTCTGATATGTTTATTCTTTTTCAAAATTGTTTTGGCTAGTCTAGGTCGATTTCTAATAATAAAAATAGAAACTTCAAGGATTTTGATTGAGATCATTTTGAATCTATACATGAATTTGGGGAGAATTGACATCTTAGAAATATTCGGTCTTATGATCCAAGAACACAATGGATCTCATTTTAATTACATCTCCTTTAACCTAATTGACCTATGTTTTGTAACTTTCAGTGTAAAGTTATAGCATATGTCATGTTAAATTTTCCATAAATAAACATTTTTGAAAATTTGTTGTTATTTTATCTTATTTTGCTGTTGATTATTGTTTAGAGATATAATTTATTCCACTTTTA
>NW_007727097.1:179520-203274 GCF_000696425.1 Galeopterus variegatus
TTGTATTTTTTTTTCTTATCTCATTGCACTGGCAAGAAAGACAATTTTGTATAGAAGTCATGACAGCAGGCATTCTTTCTCGCTTCCCAGTCTTATGAGGAAAATGTGTGCCTTTTCATTATTAAAAATGATAGTAGCTGCAGTGTTTTGAAGATGCTTTTATCAGTTTGACGAAGCTGTCTTGTATTCCTCGTTTGTTGAGAGCTTTTCTTATAAGTAGGTGTTGAGTTTTGTCATAATTGAATGTTAAATTTTGTCAGAGCCTTTTCTATATTCATTAAAATAATACTTTTCCTTTTATTCTGTTAAAATGGTGAATTACAAGATTTTTAATTTTTGAATATGAAGCCAACCTTATAACCTTGGGATGCACACCTCTTAATCATGGAGTGTCATCCTTTTTACATATTGCTGGACTTGATTTACTAATATTTGTTAAATATTTTTATGTTTATGCTCATGTAATGAACATGTATTGTAATGCTCTTTCTTTGCAATTTATTCGTTTGGTTTTGGTGTCAGGCTAATCCCAGTTAATTCCATCTGTTTTCTAGAAGAGTTTGTGTAAGGTACTTGTAATTTCTTTCTTAAATTGTTCTTTGAATTTATCAACAAAGCTGTCTGGGCTTGCAGCTTTCTTCATGGAAAAGTATTTAAGTTCAAATACATTTTTTTTTTTACTAGATAGAAGACTATCCAGATTTTCTATTTCTTTTGTTTTTTAAAGAATTTTTTTATTGAGTTATTTTTTTCATTTATTGTACAACAGATAATTGACATTCAGTAAAATTCACTTTTTTTTAAGAGTACAGTTTTGCAGGTTTTGACAAACATATATAGTCATGCAACCAACATCACAATTGAGATATTGAACAGTTCCATCACCCCTAAAATTCCCCTATATCACTGGATAGTCAAACCCTCTACCAGCTCTAACTCCTGGCCATTAGTGATGTTTTCCAGCCTTATAATCTTACCTTCTCTAGAAGTCATATAAATGGAATTACGTAGTATGTAGTCTGTTTAGTCTTGCTTCTTTCACTTATCATAATGCATTTGCAATCCATCCATGTTTTTGTGTGTATTGCTAGTTTGTTCCTTTTTGTTGCTTAGTAATATTCCAGTGTATGAATATACTACATTTTGTTCATGCATTCTCCAGTTGAGGGACATTTGGGTTGTTTCCAGTTGTGGGCAATCATGAATACTATTACCGTAAAGTTTTATGTGCAGGTATTTTGAGAATACAAGCTTTCGTTTCATCTGGGTAAAAATCTAGGATTGGGATTGCTGAGTCACCTATATTTAACTGTATAAGAAACTACCAACGAGTTTACTAATGTGAGAATTTAAATATCTCCACGTCCTCAACAGCACTAGACATTACCAGTTTTTACTTGTTTTAGGCATAAGTGTATCCTGTTGTGGTTTTAGTTTGCATTTTCACAATGACTAACAATGTTGAATATCTTTTCATGTGCTTACCTGCACCTGTAGATTTTCTTTGGTGAAGTGTGTGTTCAACTTTTTACTCATTTTTAATCGATTTTGCCTTTTCTTATTGAGTCTTGAGAGTTCTTTATGCATTTTGCACAAAACTCTGTTATCAGATATGCAGTTTGTAAGTATTTTCTCCCTGGCTGTGGCTTATTTCTTTCTTCCCTTCACAATATCTTGCAAAATATATCTAAGTTTTGATGAAATCCAATTTTATTAATTTTTGTTAATGGATCATACTCCTTGTATCATATCTAAGAAATTTTTGTGTAGTCCAATGTCACACAGATTTTCTCTTAGGTTTTCTTCCAGAATTTTTATTGTTTTAGGTTTTACATTCTGGTCTGTTATAATTTTAAGTTACTTTTGTTTTTAGAGGATGCAAGGTATAGATTACGATTCATTATTTTGCATAGGGGTATCCAATTATTTTAACACTATTTATAAAGTGATAATCCTTTCTTCATTGAATTGCCTTTGCATCTTTATTGAAAATTAATTGACTATACGAGGGTACTTTAAAAAGTTTGTGGAAAAATAGAATTAAAAGATAATACAAATCCTTACATGAACTTTTCTTATATAAATTATATACTTACTTATATAAGTACTCTCTTATACTTGTAAGTCTCTTTCTGTATTTTTTTAATGCTGTTGTGTTTCTTAAATTTTTTAATTTAATTTTTAATATTTTGTTTTTTGTGGCTGGTCAGTAAGGGGATCTGAACCCTTGACCTTAGTCTTCCCAGCACCATGCTTTCCCAAGTGAGTTAAACTACCATCCCCCTGTTTTTTTTTTTTTTCTTTATGTCTATCCTTTCTTCAATACTACACTGTCTTGACTACTGTACCTTTATAGAAAATTTGGAAATCATGTAGTGTGAGTCCACTAATGCTCTTCTATTTCAAAATTGTTTTGGCCATTCCATTCTCTCTCTCTCTTTTTTTTCCATGTAAACTTTAGAATCAGCCTGTTAATTTAAAAAAAAAAATCTTGCTAGAATTTTGTTTTGAATTGAATTGAATGTGTAGATTGAAGAGAATTGACATCTTAACAAAATTGATTTTTCCAGTTCATGAACATTCAGGTCTTCTTTGATTTCTTTAATCAAGATTTTGTAGTTTTCAGCATCATATTTTGCAGATTTTTGTAAGAATTATATGTAAGTATTTCATGTTTTTTGGTTCTATTATAAATAATGACAATGTTCTATTTCAATTTCTAATTGTTCATTGCTAGAATATAAAAAATATATTGTATATTAACCTGACATTTTGCAACCTTGCTAAACTTATTTATTAGTTTTAAGAGGTTATTTTGCAGATTCTTTGGGATTTTTTTACATGGACAATAATTTTATGTATAATAAGAGACAGTTTTATTTTTCCTTTCTAGTCTCTTTTCTGTTTCTTTTTTTCCTTCCTTCCTTTGCCGCATTGCATTGGCTAAGATCTTTAATATAATTTTAAACGAGTCATGAGTTACCTTCTTCTTAGGTTAAAGGGATTCAGACTTTCAACTTTCAGTAATATGTTAATTCTAGTTTTTGGGGTTTTTTTTGGTTTTTTTTGTATATGCCTTTTATCAAGTTAAGGAAGTCCTCTTATATTCTTACTTTGCTGAGATACGTTTTTAAATATCAAGAGTAGTGCTCAATTTTTTAAGACATTTTTTGCATCTATTGAATAATCTTTTATTTCTTCTTTAATCTGTTGATTTTTTTTGTATATGCCTTTTATCAAGTTAAGGAAGTCCTCTTATATTCTTACTTTGCTGAGATACGTTTTTAAATATCAGGAGTAGTGCTGAATTTTTTAAGACATTTTTTGCATCTATTGAATAATCTTTTATTTCTTCTTTAATCTGTTGATATGATGAGTTTTACTTATTGATTTTTAAATGTTGAACTAGTCTTGCACTCCCAGGGTAAACCTTACTTGGTCATAATGCATTATCTATTTTAGATATTGCTCAGATCATAACAATATAATTCGTTAGTTTTTTTTTATAGAATTTTTGCATTGATGTATATAAGGGGCTATGGCCTGTAATTTTCAGGTTTTTGTTCACTTTTAGTCACTTTTAGTAATTTTTGTCTTTCAAGGAATATATACATTTTGATTAAGTTGTTATATTTATTGTTCTGTTGTATATAATATTTCCTTCTTACAATGTTATTGTCCTAGGAGTCAAGATAATACCCCCTCTTTAATTCTTGATATTAGTAATATGTGTCCTCTCTCTCTTCTTTTTTTCTGATCAGTTTGGCTTGAGGCTTATCAAATTTACTGATCTTTCCAAAGAGCTAGCTTTTTTATTTCATTCGTTTTCTCTCTTTGTCAATGTTTTATTTCATTTATTTATATTTGTAAATTTATTTTTTTCTTATCTCTGCTTTTTTCTATTTAATTTGTTTCTTTCCAGATTTTCCTGGTGGAAGCTGCTTAGCAATGCAAAAGTATTTGCCTAGCTAATAGCACAGCAGTAATGTTCAAAGTGTAATTAGTATTTTTTAGCCATAGAACCGGCTCTACAGACCAGGAAGAATTTTACCCTGAGCTGGCTGCCGGTCAGCTGGCAGCTACCTCATGTGACTAGAGGATCTGACAAAGAAAATAATAAAAGAATCATCAGGAATTTAGAAAACATTGTCCCCAGCACTAAGTGACTCACTTTTGCTAAAGGCTATTGACAGATTTAAGTTGTAGAAACATTGCTCTGGCTTCAGTGAGGAGAATAAGTGAGAATGGGCCTAAGTAGAGGTAAACCGCCCAGGTGGCTCCTGCAATGGAAAGTGATAACACAGCTCTTAACTAAAGTAAGGGTAGTGGGATGGAGGAAAAATACAGACTGAGAAGACTGGAAAGGTAGACTTTGTGATATGGATGGGGGTGGATCAAAGAGAAAAGGTCACACTATGATGGCTGGCTCAGGCAGTTGTCAGGAAAATAATATTGATTGAGAATAAAGGAAGTATTACATATATAAAATATATGAATATGTATATCAACACAGAGAGTTAGGTTTTTAAAATTTTTATTGTATACATTTATGGCATACAACATGATGTTTTAATATGCATATACATAGCAAAGTGATTCCTACAGTCAAGTAAATTAACATATCCATCTTTCACATCCTTTTTGTCTGGGTAAGAGTACCAAAAATCTACTCTCTTAGCAAATTTTTAGTATATAATACAGCATTATTAACTTCAGTCCTCATATTGTATATTAGATTTCTAGTGTATTCATCCTATATAACTGCAACTTCATACTGATAAATTAAAAAAAAATATGCTTTGACCAGGTCAGCTAAATTGTAGTGCCTTGGGATATTTGGAATAAGTCAGCAGTCACATCTGCATGTCCTGGAAAACATTATCATAAGTCTGTTTTAACTCAGAAGCCAGACATATTGGCACCAGAAGAAGTAACAAAATGACATAGAATGCTTCTTGTAACACCCCAGATTCCTGCATGTAGGATGTAACTTAGTAACAATCCAAAATCTACATATGTGTACTAGACAATAGAAAACCTACTGTAATGATTAGGGGGCTGTCTTCTTCTCTCACTCTCCTTTGATTCTCCCTTTTCATGTGATTATAAAATGCTGAGCTCTACTGGCCCCCTTCAGAGAACATTTCTCAAGGTGACCTAATCCATGTGTTTCTTGGCTGCGGTTGTCATATTGGCTCAATAAACTCCATGCATATATGTTTGGCCTTGGTTTCTTTTAGGTCAACATATCTTTGTACCCTTTGACCTTTATCTTCTCTGCACCCCTCCTCCCCACCCCAAAACCATGGTTCTACTCTCTGTTTCTATATATTCTTTTGTGGTGTTGGTGGTTGTTTAGATTTCACATATAAGTGAGATCATGCAGCATTTCTCTTTCTTTGTCTGACATATTTCACTTACCATAATGTCCTCTAGGTCCATTTATTTTGTTGCAAATGGCAGGGCATCCCTTTTAAAGGATGAATAATATGCTAATATATATATATACCACACATTTTTTAACCATTCATCCATTGGTGAATGCTTAAGTTGTTTTCACATTTTGGCTATTGTGAGTAATGTTGCAATGAACATGGAATTGCAGGCATCTTTACAAGGTGGTGATTTTATTTCCTCTGAGTATATGCCCAGAAGAGGGATTTCTGGGTCATGTGTTAGTTCTATTTTTAATTTGTTTGGAAACCTCTATTCTGGTTTTCACAACGCTGCAGTAATTTACATTCCCACCAACAGCAAACAAGGGTTCCCTTTTCTCAACACCCTCACCAACAATTGCTATCTCTTGTCTTTGTGATAATAACTGTTCTAATAGGTGTGATAATATCTTATTTGCATTTCCCTGATGATTAGTGACGTTGAGCATATTTTCATATACTTGTTGGCCATTTTTATGTCTTTTTTTTGAGAAATGTCTATTCAGGTCATTTTCCCAATTTTTAAATCAGGTTATTTGTTTGTCTGTACTAAATTTCATGAATTCTTGATGTATTTTGGATCTTAGCCCCTTATCTGATGAATGTATTATAAACCAGAAATCTGCTGTGGCTAAAGTCAGCTTGTAGATGGTTAGAAATCTTGATTCTCATTTGATTTTTAGAATAGGGTTTTTAGGTAAATGCATGTATGAGGCAACAGTCTCTGGTCAGGGGGCCAAAGTCTAACAGACAGCATGGCAACAGCCCATCTAATCAACTCTAATCACTGTTCAAGTATGGGATTGTATACTTTAATGATTTTAGAGCTAACAGGTGGCTGTCATAACAATCCTGTTAAGAGATTTTAAGAATTGCTGAAGGGAAAGATGGGAAAAAATGTTTGCTAAGGGCAAGCTGTCTAATGATTGAATCAACTGATTTTTCTTGTGAAACTTCATTGTCTTTACACTAAAAAACAGAAGCTAACTTTGATTTGGGGCTGTACCCAGTTTTCTCCTTCTAACAGAAGAGTTGCTGAGGTGCAGTAATGATTGAATCAACTGATTTTTCTTGTGAAACTTCATTGTCTTTACACTAAAAAACAGAAGCTAACTTTGATTTGGGGCTGTACCCAGTTTTCTCCTTCTAACAGAAGAGTTGCTGAGGTGCAGTAATGATTGAATCAACTGATTTTTCTTGTGAAACTTCATTGTCTTTACACTAAAAAACAGAAGCTAACTTTGATTTGGGGCTGTACCCAGTTTTCTCCTTCTAACAGAAGAGTTGCTGAGGTGCAGTAATGATTGAATCAACTGATTTTTCTTGTGAAACTTCATTGTCTTTACACTAAAAAACAGAAGCTAACTTTGATTTGGGGCTGTACCCAGTTTTCTCCTTCTAACAGAAGAGTTGCTGAGGTGCAGTCCCTTAGGGATTCTCATCGCATTCATGATGCTTTGAGTAATCCTTTTTTCCATCTCCATTACACAGAGAGAAGTGTAACAGCAGCTAAATTGCTAAAAGCCTTGGGGGTTCTGGAGTGGGAAGGCAGTTATGTCCCCTCATCCTGAGAATGTTTACCCCATAGCCATGTAACCTAAAAATCAGCCTTGCTGACACCTAAAGAAGTTGTAAATTGACTTAAAAATGCTGAGAATGTATCTTGTGACCCTTACATCTTTCTTCTCCTTTGTTTCTCTCTCTCTCTCTCTCTTTTTCTTGTGTGTGTGTGAGAGAGAGAGAGGGATTAGTAAAAAATTCTAAAGCTCTGCTGGCCCTTCTAAGCACTTCCCAAATCAAGTTGGTGTTGTTTTCTTGGGCTGCAGCCGCACCTATTGGCTCAAATAAAGTCTAAATTTTGTCAGTGCCTCAGGTTAAGATTCACAAATATGTTCCCACATTCAGTTAGCTGCCTTTTCATTTTGTTGATTGTCTCCTTTGCTGTGCAGAGCATTTTAGCTTGATGTAGTCCCATTTCTTTATTTTTGCTTTTGTTGCCAGTATTCTTGGCAAGATATACAAAAAAATCAATCCCAAGGCCAATGTCATGGAGCTTTTTCCCTATGTTTTCTTCTAAAATTTTACGGTTCCAGGTCTCACACCAGAGATTATATATACATATATATGTATGTATGTATATATACACACATATATATACATACACACACACATATGGATATCTATCTATATATTTAATGATACTTGTTAAAGCACAGCAAGGATAACTCTATTCAGGACCATTGTAGTAGATACGGATTAAAGCAATGGGATTTTGCAGTGAAGGAGAGAGACTAGGCTTAACTCAAAACCCAGCATAGGCAAGTGGCAATTTAGAGCTAAGGAGCAGTGTAGGGGGGGTCAGTGCATGGAAAATTACTAACAGGAAAAGTTAGGGGTAAGGAAGATTCTGACTAAACCAACCTAATAAGATTCTAGCTGAAGGGGTTATCAGATATCCCCTGGGTGTGGTGGAGGATGAGGAAACTGATCAGATACAGATGGTGATCAGATTTGAGAGGGGGTGGTTTCTTGCTAAACTAATTTAGTAGGGTTCTTGCTAAAACTGCATTTTACAAGGAAGTGCACAGGTGGGCCTCAGAGAAGTTGTCTCAGGAACCTGACTAAAGTCTGATCAAGCAAACAGCAGTTCCAGGCGTCTTAGTTTTAAGTGCTGGTAAACTTCCAATTTGAGAGGTCCAAGGGCTATGGGACAAACCAATTTTGCTATCAGGAGAAAGGTCTGGGTGGAGGTATGGAATATAGATTTAATTGAGTCTGTATCAGTAATTTATATAATTATCAGAAAATTGGACATTCTCGCTCACAGAGGGTTTTCCAGGTATATAATGTTTCCTGATACCGAACCCTATTCACGATCACGAAAAATGCATTAGGAAATGTCACATGTTTCCAAAGAAGAAATAATTTCATGATGCATTATCTGTGCACTGAAAGACAAGTGAACTGATTAACCAGAAGGAAAGCCTACTGGGAGCAGTAAATTCCCTGCTACAGAATACATCTTTATTATTTCCAAAGGAACACGCACACACTGTTCTGTTGTTCTGTTAAAGCCAAAGAACATTGCATGTCCCCCAGTCCCAGGCCTCACCCTTCTTACCAGCAACCCCACTCCGCATTCCCCAGGGGCAACCACTTTACATGCTTTTGCTGTTTATTCTAGCATTTAAGTTCTTACATACACATAAGGTGCTTACACCACTATGTCATGTTATATATATCTAGATATATTTCTTCTCTTCCATGTGTGGTAGGGCATTTGGTTTTCTTAACTCCCTCTGATAGGCACAGGTCCTTCTTTTCACCTGAAACTCTCAAGACCATAATGGCATGATTTTAGGTAAGTTAATATTTAGTGTTTAAATTAATATGACTATGTAAATAGTATATACAACAATTATGTGTCTCTTCTTGTACAAATTTTTGTTTTAAATCATTAACTTTTTAACTTTTTGTTCTTATTTAACCACATAAAATGTTTTCATTTATGTGACGAATTCTCTTTTTATGTGTTCCTATTTTATGTGATTAGTTTTCTATCTACCTATTACTAATTCCTGTCCTAATCCCCAGAAGTTCTAAAAACTCCTGTCAATACTATTTCCTATTTACTAATCAGCTTCATTTACCTATTTGTTTCATACTCCACACCTCCTGCTTGAAGATCTGTAGTTTCCTATCCTTATCAATGCTATGCAGGTGCATATGGCCTCATAATAACTTTACCTGTAAATGGAGATTGCTCAGTGAGGGTGTAGTGAGCGAGAGGAAAGAGATTAGACAAAAACTAAGGTAAAAGTTTCTATATAATCTTCTCAGACACAAAAGAGGAGAATGGGTAACTTCTTTCTAAAGTCTAATTAGGTTGGAACAACACTTCCATAGTTGCAAATCTTTCAAGATCACCTGGAGTTTCTTCTTCAACTTTATTTTTCTGAACTTATTTTTCTTTCTGCCTTAATCCTACCTACAACCATTTGCCTGGAGATGTAACATCAAGTGCAGGCTATAAAAACCTGCATTTTATATACCTCTGCAGTTTGTTCATTCATTCTTTAATTCATTATTTGTTACACTCACTGCATAGAGAAGACGAAAAAAGGATTACTCAAAGCACCATGAATGCGATGAGAATCCCGAAGGGACTGCACCTCAGCAACTCCTCTGTTAGAAGGAGAAAACTGGGTACAGCCCCAAATCAAAGTTAGCTTCTGTTTTTTAGTGTAAAGACAAGGAAGTTTCACAAGAAAAATCAGTTGATTCAATCATTTCAAAAGGACACAAAGACATGAGCAGTGTGACAATAGTTATCTATGGCTAAGTACAGCTTAAACAATGGAAACTAGCAACATCAGTAAAATTAACAATGTGACATTCCAAAGTGCAATTTGTGAAAAGCTAAGTTGGTCAAACTGAGATCATTATCTAAAATATAACATCTCCTCAAATGACTTAAGCAAAAGTTACATTCTTATGATAAATTCTAAGTATAATTGTCTCTAAAGTTTCCACCAACAGACAGCTTGCCCTTAGCAAACATTTTTTTCCCATCTTTCCCTTCAGTAATTCTTAAAATCTCTTAACAGGATTGTTATGACAGCCACCTGTTAGCTCTAAAATCATTAAAGTATACAATCCCATACT
Organism: Galeopterus variegatus; assembly: GCF_000696425.1. Taxonomy (NCBI): domain Eukaryota; kingdom Metazoa; phylum Chordata; class Mammalia; order Dermoptera; family Cynocephalidae; genus Galeopterus; species Galeopterus variegatus. The sequence goes on from NW_007727097.1 coordinate 189,621, forward strand.
TGAACAGTGATTAGAGTTGATTAGATGGGCTGTTGCCATGCTGTCTGTAGACTTTGGCCCCCTGACCAGAGACTGTTGCCTCATACATGCATTTACCTAAAAACCCTATTCTAAAAATCAAATGAGAATCAAGATTCCTCACCCTCTACAATTATTTATCCTGCTTACTTCTGGAGAAGATTCCAGGTGCCTTGAAATAAAACATACCTGAGCCCTCTGCTGAGTCTACTTCCTATAGAGCTCCTGCTGCTTAATCACTGGGCACCTCCATCAGACCTATCCCCTCTCCTGCCTGCCTTGAGATGTGCTCATCTGCTCTGGAATGAGCCACTGTCTGCAGAGACCCCACAATCCTTGCAGATCTGTCCACTCAGTCTGTTCCCAGTTGACTGAGTGACTCTTGGGTGTCGAGGGGTCTATTGTCATCTTTCAGGAAGCCCCATAATTTGGGAAAGGAAGAGAAAAGAAGGACTGTCACCTAGTGTATGATCCCTCCCAGAAGTCAATGGCAAATCCCATCTTTTGTTACTCTTGGCTGGGTGGGCGGTATCACTGCACAGCCTGCCTCATCACTAGTCACCTAGATGGATTCCTGGGGCCCAGCTACATCTCACCCAAGTTTTCCAGCCCCTACAGGGGCTGCAGAATGGGATTAAACACTGTCCTGACACTCTCAAGGAAGAGGTCTATGCTGAAGATTCCCTTTGCCCTTCTGAGATACAAGTGCCAGAGGGAAAACAAAAAGGCTCTGTTTCTCTCTTTCTTTGTTTAATATAAAAATGCCATTTATTCTTTAAGTGAAGCAAAGCAAGGACTTGACATGTTTGCCTTAAATTAGCTCCCCTCTAATGTGATTAACCAGGTCTCTAGAACAACTATGGGATTAAAGAAATAAAATTCAAAGTCTCCAGCTCTAATTAGCAGAAGGTACAACAAAAAGCCAAATTTTGTGGTCATGTTCACAGCTAGAGATTTAATCAGACTGTCTACATGTGGAGTTGAATCTCAGACAAATTATTTCTCATATTTAAAAATTCCAAACTCATTTATAATTTTTTTTTGCTCAAAAAAGGAAAGCTCACAAGGCAACTGTAAACATCACATTTCTTGTCTCTTTCTTACCAGAAAATGTAAAGCTCAACTCATTAATCAACCATGCCAGACACAGCAGCTAGTCCTGCCAGCACCCTTCTCCCCTCTCCTTTACTGGATTTGATTCACTTTGGTATTCTTTGGTTGGGCGTTTCTAGCCTCTAAATACTTTCTGTTTATATCTCCCTGACTCTTCTCTGCTCCCTGAGACTCTACCACATGGAGTCATTTAGATTTACTTACTGGGGAAAGAGCAGGCACCTAGGTCCTAGCCAGGATGCTCATCAGTAGTTTCACTCTGGTGGGTCCTGTAGTTGCTGGTGTCATCCAATCCAGACATCATGAGATACCCACCAGGTTGTAACATGGCATGACCCTCACCCCCTATTGCAATACCCAAATGATTTTCTTCTTGAACCTTGCAGTAATAAAGAAGCATTTGCATCCTTTGCTGAACTGAAAGCCCTGTATGGCTTTCTTACTGCTGTATCCATGACGTTATTAGATAAATAAGTATTGAATGAATAAGTGAAAGAATGCATGGTTTCCACTTAGAATGGAAGACATCATCCCTAGTTCTTTCATTCTGTCCAACAACACTCTTCTGCAATGAGGTACAGTGGAAAGATTGTTGGGTGTAGAGGCTGGGGTGCTTAGAGTCAGACAAATTCAAATCCTAATGCAGTTCTAGACATAGAATACCCACTCAATGTCAGTCATTGGTAGCTTTTGCCCTTGTGAATTTATTTATCAGCATTATGCTTAGTAATTTATTCATTCATTCATAATTTATCTATTTTTTAAAAATGATTATTAAGTCTTACTATGTGTCAATCTCCATACTAGATGTGGGTATGTAAGTGGTGAACTAAACAGACAAAGCACCTGCTTACATTTGGTGGGAGAGTGTGGGAAGTAGACCATCAAATCACTATGTGATATACATACAAATTTCATAACATCGAATATAGTGATGGGTATACACTTGTAAGCAAGACAGACACAGCCCATGCTTTCATGGAGGAGCTTATATTGCAATGTCCAAAAAAGACAAAAGAAGTCAATAGAGAGCAACCTAAAACAACAGGAAGCTGCTCTGTGGTAGACCCTGCATGAACAGACATCCACTGAGAGCCACAGGGTAAAGCCATCTGGACTTTGCATAGACCACTGCCTTGGTATACTTGCAATGCCTTTACTGTAATTGATTCCATGATTGCCCATTAAGGAGGAAACTGAGGCATAGCCCAAAGACACTTGAGGCAATCAATGGTGGGCTCTGGAGTCAGGTTTCAATCTGTTGCCTCGACTCCAAAGTCCAGGTTCCCTTCGTGACACCTACTGCCTCTCCGCCTGCTAAATAGAGCAATTTAGAGCAGATGCTGATATGAGGCATCTGGGGCATCACAGAATGCTGGCCATATTCTTGGGAAACCTCCAGAAGCCTAGGATTTGGGAGCCGAGCACACCTGTGCAGGTAGACATCCAGGTGATGCTGCTCATAGTGACTGAACTTGGGGTGAATTCTCCAGCTCCATCCTGTCTGCTTTCATTGCCACCTTGTTCTCTGTCAGCAGAGGTGATGACAGATGCTGAAGAGTCATCAGTTTATCACGCCATTTGCCTAACATTGGCATGATTGACAGTTCATAGCTGCCAGAATCTGGGGAGGATACAGTAATGCCCCAAGGCAAGGCATCAGGGACAGCTGCCTCTTCACCCCAAGGCAGCCTGCAGGACAGAAGGACAGGGAGTGGAGGTGGGGGAAACAGGGGGAGCTGGGGCGTCAGAGCATCTAAGTGTGGTCTGTGGCCTCCAGTTTACAAAGGGCAAAACTAATACAGCATTAGCTTGAGGCTTTGCAAGAATGTTCACAAAATGTGTCCCACTGAATCATTGTTTTGTGGATGTTAATAATAGTGTGTTTTAGGAAGAGGATTTTGTGGTAAAATAAGGGTGGGAAATTCTGGGTTAAACACAGATTCACTGGGATTATTTGGCATTATTTATACAGGATTATATGTAAGCATTCTTCAAAACCATATTAAATACATCATTCAGCCTATTTTGGAGGATGCTTTTTTTTTTTACTGATTTCTGTTCTGCGCTTCTATCATATATTATCTTCTTCAGCCTTCACAACAGTTCTGTGACTTAGTTATGTTTATAAGTCTGTTTCACAGATGAAAAAAATTGAGATTTAGAAAAATACTTTGACTTTTCCAAGGTCACATGGTTCAGAAGTAGCAGAACCAGGACTCCAGGGCTGGCTTGCTGACTCCAGGGTCAGAAGTGGATTTGCTCTGAGGTCACCTCTGGAAAACCTTTCTCTTTCCATCGTCACAGTGGGATAATATGATTACTCTTCCTAGTGGGGTAAAGTGAATTTTAACTATAAAGTTAGTATCAAACACAAAGCTCTGTATCAATGCTAATTGTAATTTTTATACAATTCGTTAGGCCTAACATCCTCATATGAAAATTCAGACCTTTGGCCTATGTGACTTTTTAGTCTCTTTCAGCTCAACAGATAGCTGATTTTGGTAAAATTAGAGCTCAACTGGATCAGAACACTTAAGGACTTCAGGCACAATAAGTTCCCTGAGTTTCAGATCTGGCTTTTAAAAATGTTTTTATTTTTATTTATTTTTTTCCTTAAAAGGTGGATGATACTGTTTCCTCTGACTCTCTTACAGAGGATTTTGGGACTCCAGTGTGATGGAAAACATGTACAGCATTGCGTGAGAATGCACTGAATTGTCTGTTAGAAGCTACCGTTATTATTCTCTTCATGGTGACACCAATGACATGGGCAATTACTGGCAATTCATGTCTGTGCACTCTACTCAAAGAAAGGGACACATAAACAGCAGGGAGAAACACAAGTGGTGAGCAGGACATGCATGAAATAAGTCTTTCATGAAAATGCAGAAGGGTCTCTGGGACAGAACCCTGGGCTGCTCGGCTGGCTAATGAACTTCCTAAACAGAGCTCCTCCACTCCTGACAACAAGTGGCACATTATGACAGAAACCAGAATCGTTTCCTTGTAAGGGAGGTTGTGCTATTGAAGCCAAAAGGGCAGGAAGCTGAGAGAAGAACTACAGACGGCAAGTTGCAAATTGGAGGACAGAGTTTAAAGGAGGGCTTATCAGGTATTTTTAAAAACAAAAGTAGAACATGACTTATAATATTAAAAGGAAAAAACATCATTTAAATTTTCACAACCATTATGATCATGGCTATGTGTAAAAAAGGCAATGCATAGAAAAAAGCCCATGAGAAAATTCATTATGTATTATTAAGGATAACATGTGAAGGGATTGTGGTTAATTGCAATGACTAAGATTTACTGAGAATTTATTGATTCCAGAAAACACTTTATATGTAAACTCATGTATTCTTCAAACAGCCCAGCTGAATAAACTTTATGTTCTGTTTTATAGATGAGGAAACTAACATGTGGAGAGTTTTTGTTGTTGTCATTATGCGCCTTTTCTTTTGTTTTTCATTTTGTTTTGATGGCTGGCTGGTGTAGGGATCTGAACCCATGACCTTGGTGTTGTAAGGCTGCACTCTAACCAACTGAGCTAACCGGCCAGTCCCTGTGCCTTTTCTTTAATGTTTCACTTTATAAGCAAGCAGGTATTATGTTTTAATTTTTTAAAATCAACTAATAAATCTACTATGAATCATAATTATTTCAACTTGGCATAGGTTTAAAAAAAGTATGGAGAACACAACTTTCTTCTTGCTGTTCCCCATCACTGACTTCCTTTCACAACATCTTTGTGAATGTTGCTCTCCTCTTTGCTTGTCCCCACGTTTCTTTTCAACCCTTGCTGTTCCTGGGGCAGAATCCTCCTCCCGTCTGTTCACCAGGCCACATCCTCTGACGGCTGCATTGTGTGATGTACAACTCCACGCTGCTGAAGGCGTCCTGGGGGTAACCCACACGGGGTTTGCACAATGCTTCTGTGAAGAGGCTCAGTATCTCAGCGTCCTGCCTGCATCCCAACATTGGAGCTTTGCCTAGGCAGGTCCTCTGCATGCCTTTGCAAAATCCCTCCCCCAGATTTTCCAATGGTTTAGCTCAGAGCATGTGCACTCTCCACCTCACCCTTTTCCCCTTTGCCAGATTTTCACCAAAATCTCTGACTGCAGGGTAGGATGACTCAATCAATTTAAATTTAAAAAATGATACTCAATTATTTTTAGCAAGGTAGGTGCTAAACACTGTTCTGAGTATTATACACATATTATTAAATTTAATCCTTTTAATGGTAATAAGAGATAGATACTATTATCACCTTCATTTTATAAATGAGGAAACTTGGCACAGAGAATTTAATTAACTCACCTAAGGTAACACAGCTAGTAGGCAGGGCTTTTATATACATTCAAATGTATGTAATTTGGCTCCTAAATAATCATTTTATTAATCAATACAGCAATGAGAGGATGTTATCTGGGAAGGAAGGAGCAAACCCCTTCAAGCCCCACCTCCCCAGTAACCAAATATCAAGGCCTGGCTTGGTGAGCCAGAGTAATGCGAATACATCATATAGAGATTCCTGTGTATCATCAGTGGGGGCCTTAATGCGAAAACATTAATGATGCCAACGTTCCCATAATTTCAATCATTAAATTATATCTTAGTTATTGACTTCTTAACTTCATTGAATTGAGGTCAGAAGAAATGTTCTGTATTCTACTCATTCTTTGGCCTACTCAGTGATAGGAAAATAGTCATTTTTTGTTCCAAGTGTGCTAGTGAAGAATTTATGTTCTCTGCTTGGTCTCAGGCTCTCTATATATCTGTCCTATAAAACAAATCTGAGTACATAAATTAAATAAAGTCAACCATCCCTGCTTGGGACTTGCTGTGCTTCCTGACCACTGCATGCATGACTTTCATCAACCTGAAACATCACAGCCACTGAATACTGTGTCACTCTCATTCTCTCTGATCTCTCCTACCCTGCCCCTTCTTGGCCTCCTGTTAGACATAAGTTGGATTGCTCATTTCTGTTTCCATATCCCCTCACCTCTCTTTTATATTTTCCCCCTGTCATTTTTCCATGTTGCACTCTGGGCAAATGTATGCAGTTCTATCTTCTAGTTCCTAATTATTTCTCCAGTTGTGTACGTTTGGACTCTTCAATCTGTCGATTGTGACTTTAATTGCAATGACTGCATTTTTCACTTCTACAGGGTCTATTTGGTTCTTTTACAAAAATACCTGGTCTTTCTTGATAAGGTCTTGATTCTGTCTCACTCTTTGTTGTTGTTTATAATTTAAAATTTTAAAAATACACTTATTTTCTAGTCTATCATGGTGTTGTTATTATCCTATGGTCTTAGGGATCTAAATATCTTGCCTGTTTGTTTGCTTTGTATTTCTGCTACTCACAGTACCAATGGCTTGCATCTTCATGTGTGCTGTAATTTTTAATTTCGGGCTTGTTCATTCTGATTCCATCTCTGTGAATCCTGGAAGAACTGTGTTGAGAGTGTCCCCTTCCACAGAATATTTGAGAGCATATTTATCCTGTGCCTCTGGGGCATTACAAGTCTGGGACTGTGTCTGTGTTAATATTAAGCTTTGAAAATTGTAGGCTTTGTAGTCAATTGAAAACTTGAACCCCATTTTGGAAGAACTGTGCTGCCTTGTAGATGCCCTGTGGATCTTTGTTGGATGTAAGAAGTTAAAAAAAAAAAGTGAATAACACGAATGCGTTATTTTAATGTTTTCTTTTAAAACATTGCCAAAATTATTCAAAAAAATTTTTTTTAAGTTTAGAAAAAGTAAACGTAGTCCTGACTCGTCTAGGAGGCATGTCTCTACAGGCTTTAAAAGTACTCCATTTTTATGATTCCTAAATCAGTATTGACTAAGTCAGAATTCATATTCTCCTGATTCATCATAAAACACCGGAGCTAACTGGGAGTTCAAAGATCACACAGGCCACCCATCTCCCTGCACATGTAAGGGCCACGCTGTTTCTTCGGGGCTAAGCATTATCAGCCAGTTACTCCCAGGAAAGGATTTGAATTGTTCACTTAGTACATAAAATTGGAAACAGCAAAATGTGAATAGGAAAAAAAGCTTGAAGCTCAAATTTACCTACCCAGAGAGACTTTGTATCTCAGATCACCAATTAAAACTATCCTGACAACACATTTTGCTGTGTTTTCCCCCACGGGCCTCACTGTCAGTGTCATCTTCCCCACCAAAATGTGGGGATATTTCCAAAGCAGCACATAATGTGATTGAACAGCCCACCTGCCTCAGGCATAAGGATTTCAAAGGATTCTGCCTCAATTCACCAGAGAAGCTGGGCATTTCAATGACTCCAGAAATTTTATTTGATCTTCCTAATATTTGCTGATTCTGGAGGTGCAGACCATTTTCATTAGTCTCGTCTCATCTTAGAAGCACAAAAACCAGTTCCAGGGCACAAGTGACTTCTCTTTTCATCAATTTATTATCCAAGAGCACTTAGCTTCAGGCAAGTCTCAGAAGCATTGGTTAATTAGACAGTGTGAAAGTTTACTAATGAGAGTGTCTCCCATTTGACTCTTTCTGGCTTTTACCTGCTCCTGATTCTTTGTTCGGAAACCTCATTTTTCTAAACAAGTCACTCTCTGAAGTCGAGTGGCTCATCCATAACCAAACATTAAGTTTCCCCTAGCGTCCATCCAGCTTTTCCTAGCTTGAATGATGTTTTCTATGATTGTTCCAGATGGGTTCCTGTCTGGTCCTCAGAGGGCAGCTGATAGGAGAAGGAACCACTGTCCTGATGAGTCCTGGGCATAAGAAAGATGCCCACTTGTGGGTGTGGGTATGAGGAAGCCAGATGAGGGACACATGCGGACCCTTTAGTTAACTACAGGGAGGATGGACAAAGGAATGGTACTGATAATGGACAAGCCACAAATGCTCCTAAGGTCTCAAGCCTTTTCTTGCAATACAGGAAAACCTTTTGAAAATTGCTCCCGAGAATTAAAATGGGTCATCAGGGGTTTGGGAACATGCCACTCCACCTCCTACTAGTTTTGTGACCTGTAAGAGATACCTTGACTCTTCTGAGCTTCACTTTCCTCACCTGGAAAGGGAGACACATGAAACCTGTTGATCTCAGGATAAACTCACATACTGAAGCTCTGCGACTCACATTTCCTTATTTCACTGCTGCGGAGTCTGAGACCCTGAGAACTAAAATGTCTTGTCCAAATTGACATAGTCAGGAAGTGACAGACCTGAGGCCAGAGGTCGGGTCCCTTAGCCTCACCTTACCCTCAGGTCCAGTCCTCTCCCATCACAGACACTTCTCTGCAAACACAGTAGGGTTTTTGTCACATTGTGCAGTGAGGGGGGGAGTATGGAGGCTGTGGGCTCTTCAGGGCTCCAAGTCCTCGTGTTCATATACTTGTCTTTTTCTCCCACGGTTTACATTTGTTAAGTTGTCTACGAAATGTTCATGTTTTGGACAAGCCCCTCGCCAACTGAGGGAAAGTGGAACTGAATTATTCATCCTTTCTTCATAATTAAAGAGTGTCAGCATGTGGACTGGTCATCGCACACCCATTCTCCTGGGTAGCTCCCCCTGGGGCTCCAGTGATGTTCTGGAACTGAGAACAGAGGCAGGTCTTCATTCTCTTCCCTTCCCAGGTCATCAGAAGCCTGAGCTCAAAACCGCATGCCCACCTGTGCAGTGGGCATTGGTAGAGTAACTCCTCTCAGTGTTGGAGTTAAGGGCTGATGGCATTAAAATACACAGGCCATTTGATGCAAAACGTGCAGAAGGTCTGCTGCATCGGGAGAGGAAAGCGCTGGTCTAGAAAGTCTGGGTTCCAGCTCAATGCAATGCACTGCTAACCAGACAGCTATGAGCAAATCATTTCATAACTTTGACTTTGCATGTTATATCTGCAAACTTAGGGATCTGAAATGAACAGTCTTAAAGGTTCTTTCATGCTCTAAAACAGGGAGTCTTAACCTTGGCACTCTGATAATTCTTTCTTTGGCTGGATGATTCTCTTTCATGGGGGCTGTGGTGGGGGCTGTTCTGTGCATCACAGGGTATTGAGCAGCATCCCTGGCCTCTGCCCACTTCATGCCAGTAGCACTCCTTCCTCATCCCTAGTCGTGACAACCAAAAATGTGTCCAGACATCGCCAGATGCCCCCTTGGGGGCCAAATCTCCCCATTGCAAATCTCTGATGTAAGGTAATGCAGAACTGTAATCTGCACATTTCCCCAGCACACCGTTACTTGGATACAAATTAAAAGAAAAAACAGTCTGAAATTTCTTTTTCACTAATTTTGTCATATTTTTATGAGGAGGGTTGAAATCACTTTAAAAAATGTATTGCCTAGGATATGGAAAATATTAAGCCATTACCCACTTTAGATAATGCCTGAATTAATTTTATATTAATTAGTTCAAAATAATGCTGCTAGAGATTACACTAAAGGGGCAGAACATAGAAGAGATAAATCCAGAAAGTGCAAAGCACGAGAGCAGAGCCACTAGGGAGCGAGCTTCTCCACTCCTCGGTGCCTGTCCCCTGGGCTCCCTGGGCTCCACTGCCCAGTTCTGAGTTGTCGCTCCTCTCCATCGCCTCGGCCCCAGCATTTTTACACACAGCTGCCATTTGTGAACAGCTCTTCTCACCTTGTCTGTTGGGAAAACACCTACCTGTACTTCACAATTCAGCCCAATGTCACCTCTTTTATGAAGTCTTCCTGGGTCACACTACTTTCCAAAACTCAGCCAAACTTGGTTCTTTCCTCCCAGGGTAGTTCTATCAAAAGCCTCGTCCTTTGTCCTCCTGCCAGAGGTCTTTCCTTCCACCGCGGTGCCCTCAGTGTGAAGGGCCGGCTCTGTTCCCAGCCCTTGTTCAGTGCATGCTCCAGCAAACTCTAAATCTCAGCTCCAGGTTTACTCTTCAGGGAATCCAGTCCTGACACATTAATGTGAAGAGAGAATTTAAGACATTTGATCTACACTCTCAATGCAAATGCCTTCTAGAATTTCGGGAGCTTTTATCCAACTTTTTTCTAGTGAGCAGTAAATTTCTCTATAATAAATAATTTTATTTATTTAGTAACTGTCTCCTCTACTAGACTTCAGCCTTTATGATGGCAAGGGCAGGCTTTTATTATTATAGCATTATTTTACAGTAATTTATTGGTGCATGATAGGTGCTCAATCAACAGTGATTGAATGAGCACATCTAATGAGATGTTCTGTTGCGTCTCTTCTTCCTAGCAGACTGCAAGCTTTGTGGGGCAGGGACTGTGCTCATTCATGTTGTGACCTCAGCATCTAGAACAGTGCCTGGCAATTAGAAATTGTCTATTAATTCATCAGTATCATCAATTTTCTCGTCACCAGTATTCACCAAATGCTTAATATGTGCTAGAAAATGTGCTCCATACTTTACAGAAATTATTTTATCTAACCCTCTCAGTCACCTTTATGAGACATGTGTTATACCCACTTTACAAGTGAGACAACTAAGACTTAGAGAGTTCAAATAACCTGCCCTAATCATACCCCCAAACTCCTGCTGTTAGTTACTGTTTCACAAAGTCTCTCAGATTAATACCACAAACAAAGGAAATGTCCCAGAACCATCTGGTGTAAGTGTTTGGAACCAGGAGTTTAATAGTTAAAGAAAAAAAAAGTAGGAAATATTTTAAAAATGCATATATAACTTCAGCATTTTATTTCAAATTATATAAGTATTAATGTAAATATACATGCATTTACCAACTGTAAGGCAGACCAAGACTTCTTTCAGTATGGTTTCTTTGCTAGAGTTTTGCCTTATCTCATATAAATTACATCCATAAAATATCCTCTATTCTTTCAAGTTTTTCTTTCTTTAATGTGGAGAGAGAATTTAAGACATTTGATCTACACTCTCAATGCAAGTAGCTTCTAGATTTTTGGGCCCTTGTATTCAATTTCTTTTTTAGTAATAATGACCATACATAATTGTCCAGCAATTTTTAAAGCAACATACCTTATTGTTTTAAATCTTTGCAAGGTGCAAATTTTTTCATAGTACTTTTCATAGAAACAATATTACCTCTTTTTACCCCAATATTTTTTTGGTTTGTGGAACAATTGTAAGGAAAATATGGGAACTCTTAGCACAGGCAGACCTGTTGGGAGTAGCAAAGCGTCTCGCCGGGGAATGTCTCACCCATTGACGGCTTCAGTCTAGAATGTTTTACAGAGGGATTGGGCCAGATTGGTTAACCAGGAAAAGTAGCTAAATAGAGCAAGTTTAGGAGAGCTTTTGCTGTAAATACTTCCTGAGATTCAACACACACAACTGGGGAGTATAACAGTTCCAGTAGTCAACAATGACTGAGCACCTCACCTCAAAGCTGCTGTAAGGAAGATAATTGAGTAGAAAATAAAACAGAAAAAGTGATATGATGCAACTCCTCCCCATATCCTCTGGATCTTGGGTCTTTATTCTTCATTGTGAAGATTGAAGACCATGGGTGAACAGGCCCCACGGGTGCCATTTGTGACCAGGAAACCGGCTTCTGGTAGTTTCTCTACTAGTCTGAAGGAAGCTCCTGCAGATGCAATTGATTAGAATGACCAGCGGCCCCACAGCCCTGCAGCAAGTGACTGTAGATTCATCCACAAGTGTTGAGGCCCTTGACGGAGAATTCTGGCTGCAGGGAAACAGCTCTGCAGTAAATTCAGCTTCAGGGCTGGCATCTCCGCCTCAGGCAAAACATTACCAGGGCTCATGTCTCCCAGGAGCAGCAGGAGGCAGAAGTGCTCACAGGCAGAGGATGACAGCCTCATTGATAAACTCAAAATGTCAGCTCCGGACATGCACCAACTTAAGCTGGACTGGTCGTGTTGCTTTTCCTCAAAGAAGTTTTTAATTAAACTTCTAAAATAATTTTTACATAATTGTAGATTCACATAAAGAGAGATTCCCATGTATCTTTTACCCAGTTTCCCTCAATGGCAACACCTTGCAAAACTGTAGTGCCCTATCACAGCCAGGATATTTACATTGATGCAATGCACTGATCCTGTTCAGATTTCCCGCTTTACTTCCACTTGTGTGTGCATGTGTGTGTGTGTACTTAGTTCTTTGTAAGTTTATTACCTGTGTAGGTTTGTGTATCCACCACCACCATTAAGACAAAGAAAAGTTCTATCTCCACGAGAGTTCCTCTTGTTGCCATTTAATACACACCCTCTTTTATCCCCATCTCTCCAGCCCCAGCACTGGTAGCAATTAATTTGTTCTCCTTGTCTATAATATTTTTCATTTCAAAAATGTTATATACGTGGAATCATACAGTATGCAATCTTTTGAGATTGGCTTTTTGACATAGCGTAATTCTCTGAAGATTCATGAAGTTTGTTTTGTGTATCGGCAGTTCATTTCTTTGGATTGCTGAGAGGTGTTCCACGGTATGAATGAACCTTAGCCCATCCTTCCCTCACTGTTCAACCCTTCCCTCACTGAAGGAATATCAGGGTTTTTCCCAGGTTTGGCTGCTATGAATAAAAGTGATAAAACATTCACATTCATGTATAGGTTTTCCTATAGTAGAAGTCTTCATTTCTCTAGGACAAATATTCAGGAGTGCAAATGCTGGGTTGTAGGTAAGTCTATGTTCAGTTTTTAAAGAAATTGCTGAACTGTTTTCTATAGTGTTTTCTATAGTGACTCCACCGTTTTACATTGTCAGCAGCAATGCGATTCAGTTTCTCTGCATTTGGTGTTATCACTAGTTTTTACTTTAGCCATAGTTATAGGTGTGCAGTTTCATTTCATTGTGGCTTTAATTTGCATTTCCCCAGTGAGTAATCATGTTGCCATCTTTGCATGTGCTTATTTGCCATCTGTATATCCTCTTTAGTGAAGTGTCTTTTCGTGTCCTTTGACCATTTTTAATTGGAATTAATTGAATTTTTTGTTTTTTTTACTGTTGAATTGTGAGAGTTCTTCATATATTCTAAATACTAGTCCTTCATTGGATACATGCTTTGAAAATTTGCACATATTTTCTCCCAGTCTGCAATTTGTCTTATCATTCACTTAACAGTCTTTTTCAGAATTTTTAATTCTGATGAAGTCCAATTATCAGTAAATCATTTTATGAATTGTGCTTTTGACACCAAGTCTTGTTTTTTTTTTTTTTAATTTTATTTTGTCGATATACAATGAGGTTGATTATTGTGGTTCATTACCAAAACCCCCCTCCCTCCTCCCTCTCCCCCCTCCCACCCAACAATGTCCTTTCTGTTTGCTTGACATATCAACTTCAAGGAGTTGTAGTTGTTAAGTCTTCTTCCCCCCCGCCCCGGCTTGTGTGTGTGTGTGTGTGTGTGTGTGTGTGCGTGAATTTATTTATTTATTTTTAGCTCCCACCATTAAGTGAGAACATGTGGTATTTCTCTTTCTGTGCCTGACTCGTTTCGCTTAATATAATCCTCTCAGGGTCCATCCATGTTGTTGCAAATGGCAGTATTTCATTCGTTTTTATAGCTGAGTAGTATTCC